>NC_034594.1:34756355-34759982 GCF_900095145.1 Mus pahari | reverse complement strand
TGTCCATTGATAAGAGTGGAATATTGAAGTCTCCCACTATTATTGTGTGAGATGTAATGTGTGTTTTGAGTTTTAGCAAAGTTTCTTTAATGAATGTGGATGCCCTTGCATTTGGAGCATAGATGTTCAGAATCAAGCGTTCATCTTGGTAAATTTTACCTTTGATGAGTAAGAAGTGTCCCTCCTTATCTCTTTTGAGAACTTTAGGTTGAAAGTCAATTTTATTTGACATTAGAATGGCTACTCCAGCTTGTTTCTTGGAACCATTTGCTTGGAAAATTGTTTTCCAGCCTTTTACTCTAAGGTAGTGTCTGTCTTTGTCCCTGAGGTGGGTTTCCTGTGTGCAACAAAATGTTGAGTCCTTTTTATGTCACCAGTCTGTTAGTCTATGTCTTTTTATTGGGGAATTGAGTCCATTGATATTAAGAGATATTAAGGAAAAGTCATTGTTGCTTCCTGTTAGTTTTGTTGTTAAAGTTGGAATTCTGTTCATGTGGCTGTCTTCTTTAGGTTTGTTGAAAGATTACTTTCTTGCTTTTTCTTGAGCTTAGTTTCCCTCATTTGTGGAAAGATATTGTGTAAATTTGGTTTTGTAATGGAATACCATAGTTTCTCCATCTATAGTAATTGAGAGTTTTGCTGGGTATAGTAGACTGGGCTGGCATTTGTGTTCTCTTGGGGTCTGTATGAAATCTGCCCAGGATCTCCTGGCTTTTATAGTCTCTGAGGAGAAGTCAGATGTAATTCTGATAGGTCTGCCTTTATATGTTCCTTGACCTTTTTCCCTTACTGCTTTTAATATTGTTTCTTTGTTTTGTGCATTAGGTGTTTTGATTATTATGTGACGAGAGGAATTTCTTTTCTGGTCCAAATTATTTGGAGTTCTGTAGGCTTCGTGTATGTTCATGGGCATCTCTTTCTTTAGGTTGGGGAAGTTTTCTTCTATAATTTTGTTGAAGCTATTTACTGGCCCTTTAAGTTGGGAATCTTCCTTCTAGTCTATACCTATTATCCTTAAGTTTGGTCTTCTCATTGTGTCCTGGATTTCCTGGATGTTTTGTGTTAGGATCTTTTTGCATTTCACATGTTCTTTGATAGTTCTGTCAATGTTTTCTATGGTAGCTTCTTTACCTGAGATTCTCTCTTCTATGTCTTGTATTCTGTTGGTTATGCTTGCATCATTGGCTCCTGACTTATTTTCTATTTTCAGAGTGGTCCCCCTTTGTGATTTCTTTACTGTTTCTACTTCCATTTTTAGATCCTAGATGGTTTTGTTCAATTATTTCACCTGATTGGATGTGTTCTCCTGTATTTCTAAAGGGAGTTATTTATTTCCTTCTTAAAATCTTCCATCATCATCATGAGAAATGACTTTAGATCCATGTCTTGCTTTTCTGGTGTGATGGTGTATCCAGGACTTGCTAAAGTGGGAGAGTTTGGTTCCGATGATGCCAAGTAACCTTGGTTTCTGTTGCTTCTGTTCTTATGCTTGCCTCCTGACATCTGATTATCTCAAGTGCTTGCTGCCCTCAGTATATCTGATTGGAGCCTGTCCTTCCTGTAATCCTGTTGATTCAGGACTCTTCAAAGTCCAGCTTTCTCTGTGATCCTATGATTCCAGGATCCTGTGAACCTGAAAATCTGGGTGTGTCAGGGTTCTTGGCAGTCAAGCTTCTTCTGAGAACCTGAGATCCTCATGTGACCAAGCTCCTGGGATCCTGGGATCCTGATATCCTAAGACCCTAGGCATGTTACAGCACCTGGAAGTGGTATCTCCTCTGGGGACCATGGGGTTTTCTGCTGTGTTTGAAACCAAGGTATACCAGCACTGACCGGAAGGGACTCAAGCCCCTGTCCAAGAGCCTGTAGAGGAGGGTGCAATCCTCTGTGAGAGATTTCCGTAAGTACAGGAAGCAGCCACCACCCTGGCCTCCTTTCCTTTGTGTTGTCTCACCTATGTGCCAGGAGCAATGTCACATCATACACTATGTACAGTAGGTGAGAATTTTTCAAAGACTCACAGGAGCTTGTGGTGTCTCACTCTGTTTCACTTCTTCCTCCACCATGGTTATGTCCAAAGCCCCTACATGGTGTCATTAATCCTCGCAAACTTTCATGTATGATTCAATATACCTTCATTTCTTTCTGGGGTTTTTTTTTCAGTATTTTTTCCTCTTACTGTAGTGTCAGTGTCTACTAAAACTGCTACCTCACCATTGCAGCAGACTCTGTTACATAAAACATGCTCAGTCCCCAACTCATCCCAACAAGGATCAGCTCTAAACCATGGTCTTTCCTGGATGGTGCCACCATTAATTTGGAAAAAATACTGTGAACTAGATTTTCGAAATATTGACATTATTTCCACCTAGGGATAAATCAGTTCCTTGTCGTAGAATATTATCCAGGGCATTTTAAAATGGTTAAAAGTGTCTATGCTTCCCCATCATTATGGCAGTCAAGCATGTCTTCTAACAGACCCAGATGTTCCTTATGAGGCAAAAATCATTCATGGTTGAAAAGTATTCTCCTATGCTCTCTATTCTGTTTGCTAAGAATTTTCTTCATGAAGGAATGACCATCCAGAGACTGCCCCACTTGAGGATCCATCCCATAAACAACCACCAAACCTAGACACTATGGCAGATGCCAACAAGAACCTGCTGACAGGAGCCTGAGGGGCTCTGCCAGTGCCTGGCAAATATAGAACTGGATGCTCACAATCATCCATTGGATGGGGCACAAGGTCCCCAATGAATAAGCTAGAGAAAGTACCCAAGGAGCTAAAGGGGTCTTAAGCCCCAAAGGAGGAACATCAATATGAACTAACCAGTACCTCCAGAGCTCCTTGGAACTAAACCACCAATCAGAGAAAACACATGGTAGAACTTGTGGCTCTAGCTGCAAATGTAGCAGAGGATGGCCTAGTCAATATCAATGGGAGGAGAGGCCCTAGGTCCTGTGAAGATTCTATGCCCCAGTATAGGGGAATGCCAGGATCCTCTATCACAGGTCTCTCAGAGACCAGTCCACACAGGAGAGCACGTGGGCCGCAGAAGCAACAGAGCTTCTTGGACAGGGTCTCTTCGGGCTTTCATCCTCAGCCAGAAGGCAGAGCTGATCCTCAGACCTCTGTGCACCTTCCCCACCAGAGGAGAGCTGGCCTCCAGGGAGGGCTCTGACCCCAGGACTCAGGTGAAAGTTAGACTGCCAGGAATGCTGACAGAGGCTAACAGAATCACAGGAGGAACTAGATCCAGCTAGAGACAGCTAGAACATCTAACACCAGAGATTACCAGATGGGAAAAGGCAAATATAAGAATCTTATTAACAGGAACCAAGACCACTCAGCATCATCAGAACCCAGTACTCCCACCACAGTGAGTCCTGGATACCCCTACGCACCTGAAAAGCAAGATTCAGATTTAAAATCATATTTCATGATGCTGGTAGAGGATTTTAAGAAGGACATTAATAACTCACTTAAAGAAATACAGGAGAGGGCTAGAGAGATAGCTCAGTGGTTAAGAGCACCGACTGCTCTTCTGAAGGTCCTGAGTTCAAATCCCAGCAACTACATGGTGGCTCACAACCATCCGTAATGAGATCTGACGCCCTCTTCTGGTG
>NC_034594.1:34752294-34755687 GCF_900095145.1 Mus pahari | reverse complement strand
AACCTAAAGAAAGAGATGCCCATGAACATACAAGAAGCCTACAGAACTCTAAATAGACTGGACCAGAAAAGAAATTCCTCCCTACGCATAATAATCAGAACAGCAAATTCACTAAATAAAGATAGAATATTAAAAGCAGTAAGGGAAAAAGGTCAAGTAACATATAAAGGGGAATCCCAGGACCGGGAATGGGAGGGGGTGGGTTGGGGACTTTTGGATAAAGGGGAAGGGGATAGGGGATTTTCAGAAGGGAAACTAGAAAAGGGGATAACATTTGAAATGTAAATTTAAAAAATACCTAATAAAAATATTAAAACAAAGACATTTCTTCATAAAAGGCAATTTTTACATGCACTTTCTCTTTCTGCTGAGATTGTCATTTTTCCTCCTTTAGCCTATTAATATCAGAAAAATACACTATTGTTTTCTAACCTTGATCTGTGCTATAATTTTATTAGCATATCAAATCATATGTAAAACTGTGATTTGTTTGACTTTGAACATGTGAATATTAAACCAAAAAAATGTAGACTATACCCCAAGTTAGAAATTAATTTTAATCACTATCATTAGCTTATTTTACCTATATTGAAATATAACTTGTTTTATTAATTATCTAGTCTTTGATAACCCATTTGAAAGCTTACTCTGTCACTTTAAATAATCAAATAATACTTTGTTTTCTTCAAACACAGGCATATCACAATTTTTAGATAAACTCATTTAAATATTAAATTACTAAGACAACATAATTTGACTGTGCTTCAATAACTGATATTTTACTTTAAAATATATAATGGAATAGAATGTTGGTATTAAACATTGGGAAAATCAACATTTGATTATTCATTTGATGCTAACCACATGACATGACCTACTTCTGCTTTCTACAGTAGAAACAGGCCGTGACACTTAGGTCAGGTGCCATTTTTTTTTCTATATGTTCTCAGACTATATTTTCATACTCTTCGGAGGTGGTAAGTTTCAGACTAAAGAAACTTTGCTTGTGGTTGTTTTAATATTACAATGGAAATAAAGTCACATAGAAAAACTGGTGGTTTTAAGAAGTAGATTAAAATAAAATTGGAAACAATACCAACAAGAGGAAGAAAAACAGTAACCAAAAGTTAACTGAGCTTAGGTGATAAATCAAGATAAAATTATTGTAATTTAAAGAGTTTTTCCTAAAGCAAATGTTTTCTTCCACAGTCACGTTCCATATCTAGTTCTCCTGTGATGGTGGCTCAGCCAGTTTATCAACAGCCTGCATATCACTACCAGGTAGGCATTGAATTTATTAGAACCTCTGGGCTGAGGGACCTAGTGAGGGACCTTTGGCTTAGTACTCTTACTGCTCAAAGACCTAAGCATGTGGCTGTAACCCTGTAACCTGGTATTGCAGGGACAGAGACAGCCAGATCCTTGAGCTCACTTGCTGGCCAGTCTAGCTATTAGAGATACTGCCTCAAAAAAAAAAAAAAAAAGAGGAAGATGCCTCAACCCATAACCTCCACAATGTGCGCACACATAACACACACAAACTGTGCTGAGAAAGTAGCTCTAGGAAAGAGTGCTTGCTGTTAGCATGTAGGAGGAACAAGGTTTGATCCCTAGTACAGTATTTTCAAAAATCCAGTATTTTTAAATCCTTTTTAGGTAGATTTCATTTTTTTTCTTTTATATGCAAAGACTAATTTGGAAAATGCAGTTTAAGTCTTGAAAGAGGGTGAATTTGCTTCCTTTCATCAAATGTAATGAATTCAATTCTCATATGTTTAAAACTTGTTCCAAAACTTGCTTAATAGGCTGGGATAGTGCTCAGTGGTAGAATGCTTCATCTGACATGTCCTGGGTTCCATTCCAGCACCACACACACACACAAATCTTTACCAGTAATTCACAAAGCCATATATAGGCATTAGGTTTTGTATGTTGCTTTAAATTTGTGATTATTACATTTAACCCAGTATACATTGAAATAAACAATGTATACTGTAATATACTAACTATTTTGGTATCCTTCTTTAGTTAACCAGCACTCATCTGCAATGCTTTTCAGAGATTGACAGTGAAAGAACTACGTACAATATAATGTCAGATGATTTTCATTTTTTATTTTTATTAAACTAATACAGTTTATTTTAAAATATATAACTCAGTATTGACATTTTAAGTCATCAAAATAATTTATGATAGTTAAATGCCTCTTAAATATACATGATATGTTCTGAAGCTAAAAGTAATATGCACTGAACCAGTTTTTAAAATCTATTTGGAATATTAAACATGATAGAAACAGAAGAAAATCTCTTATAAAGTCCTCTTTGAAAGGAAATTGTGACAAGTTCCTGCTTAGACAGAAACTGTTCCATCTCCAAGAAAGAACATGCAGCATAACTGTGGCTTCATAAAATGAATTGGGTAGTGTTCCTTCTGTTTCTATTTTGTGGAATAGTTTGAAGAATATTGGTATAAATTCTTCTTTGAAGATCTAATAGACTTCTGCACTAAACCTGTCTATCTGGTCCTGGGCTTTTTCTGTTTGGGGTACTTTGAATGAATGCTTCTATTTCCTTAGGGGATATGGGACTGTTTAGATGGTTTATCTGATCCTGATTGAACTTTGGTACCCAGTATCTATCTAGAAAACTGTCCATTTCATCCAGGTTTTCCAGTTTTGTTAAGTATAGGATTTTGTAGTAGGATCTGATGATTTTTTGGATTTCCTCAGCTTCTGATGTTATGTCTCCCTTTTCATTTCTGATTTTGTTAATTTGGATACTGTCTTTGTGCCCTCTGGTTAGTCTGGCTAAGGGTTTATCTATCTTGTTGATTTTCTCAAAGAACCAGCTCCTGGTGTTGTTGATTTTTGTATAGTTCTTTTTTGTTTCTACTTCCCTTGATTTCAGCCCTGAGTTTGATTATTTCCTGCCATCTACTTCTATTGGTTGTATTTGCTTCTTTTTGTTCTAGAGCTTTCAGATGTGCTGTCAAGCTGCTAGTGTAAGCTCTCTCCAGTTACTTTTTGGAGGCACTCAGAACTATGAGTTTTCCTCTTAGCACTGCTTTCATTGTGTCCCATAAGTTTGGGTATGTTGTGCCTTCATTTTCATTACACTCTAAAAAGTCTAATTTCTTTCTTTATTTCTTCCTTTACCAAGTTATCATTGAGTAGGGCGTTGTTCAGCTTCCATGTGTATGTGGGCTTTCTCTTGTTTTTGTTGCTACTGAAGACCAGCCTTAGTCTGTGGTGATCTGATAGGATGCATGGGATTATTTCAATCTTCTTGTATCTGCTGAGGCCTGTTTGATGACATAATGGTCAGTTTTGGAGAAGGTACCATGAGGTGCTGAGAAGAAGGTATATTCTTTTGTTTTAGGATGAAATGTTCT
>NC_034594.1:34748372-34749579 GCF_900095145.1 Mus pahari | reverse complement strand
GCAGTGTTCTCCTGTATTTCTTTAAGTGAGTTATTAATGCCCTTCTCAAAATCCAGCATCATGAGATATGATTTTAGATCCAAATCTTGCTTTTCGGGTGTGTTGGGGTATCCAGGACTCGCTGAGGCGGGCATACTGGGTTCTGATTATGCCCATTGGTCTTGGTTTATGTTAGTAAGATTCTTTCTTTGCCTTTCACCATCTGATAATCTCTGGTGTTAGCTGTTCTAGCTGTCTCTGGCTGGATCTAGTTCCTCCTGTGATTCTTTAGCCTCTGTCAGCACTCCTGGGAGACCAATGGTCAGAGCACTCTCTGCAGGCAAGCTATCCTCTTGCTAGGAAGGTGCACAGAATTCTGGAGCTCAGATCCATCTCCTGATTCCTGGGGTCAGACTCCTCCCTGGAGGCTGACTCTCCTCTGGCAGGGAAGAGATCAGGAGTCATAGCTGCAATCATTACCAACAGGACATGGGAAATAGAAGAGAGAATCTCAGGTGCAAAAAAATACCAAGGAAAACATCTACACAACAGTCAAATGTGAATGCACAACAGAAAATGCAAAATGCAAAAAGCTCCTAACCCAAAACATCCAGGAAATCCAGGACACAATGAGAAGACCAAACCTGAGGATAAGAGGTATAGAAGAGAGTGAAGATTCCCAACACAAAGGGCCAGTAAATACCTTCAACAAAATTATAGAAGAAAACTTCCCTAAACTAAAGAGATGCCCATGAACATACAAGAACCTACATAACACCAAATAATTTGGACCAGAAAAGAAATTCCTCTCATCACATAATAATCAAAATATCAAATAAACAAAACAAAGAAAGAATATTAAAAGCAATAAGGGAAAAATATCAAGAAACATATAAAGGCAGAACTATAAGAATTACACCAGACTTCTCATCAGAGACTATAAAAGCCAGAAGAACCTGGGCAGATGTCATACAGACTCTAAGAGAACACAAATACCAGGACAGGCTACTATACCCAGAAAAACTCTCAGTTACTACAGATGGAGAAACCAAGATATTCCATGACAAAAACAAATTTACACAATATCTTTCCACAAATCCAGCCCTACAAAGGGTAATAGAAAATTCCAACACGTACTACTCAGCTATTAAAAACAATGAATTTATGAAATTCTTGGGCAAATGGATGTATCTGGAGGATATCATCCTGAGTGAGGTAACCCAATCAC
>NC_034594.1:34731886-34747547 GCF_900095145.1 Mus pahari | reverse complement strand
GAGGCAGGCGGATTTCTGAGTTCGAGGCCAGCCTGGTCTACAGAGTGAGTTCCAGGACAGCCAGGGCTGCTACACAGAGAAACCCTGTCAAAAAAGAAAGAAAAAGAAAGAAAGAAAGAAAGAAAGAAAGAAAGAAAGAAAGAAAGAAAGAAAGAAAGAAAGAAAGAAAGAGAAAGAAAGAAAGAAATAAATTAAAAGGTTCAATAATTCAAATGAAAACATATATGAACCCCCACAGTGTACAAGTGAAGATAAAATATCAGAACTTAAAGACAAGGTAGACAAAATTTTAAAGTACGGACAGAATATACAGGATATTTCCAAAACCAGTGAAAGACCAAAAGTACAAACCATGGCCATAGAAGAAGAAAGAAGGGTAACTGCTATTCTTAATACAGTATTTTTATTAGTTCTTGGAAATTTTCATATACTGCATTTTAATTATTATTTACCTCCTCTCCCTGACTCTTCTCATATCCAACCCCCTACTCACCTACCCCTATTGCCGCCCCTTTGTGTTCTCTCTCTGTGTCTCTGTCTGTCTCTGTCTCTGTCTCTCCCCCCTTCCCCACTGAGTCAAATTTGTGCTTTTCACTCATGGGTGTGGAACCATCCACTGACATGTGGTTGGCCTACTGGAACCATACCCTTAAAGAAAAATAGGCCGGCCGTCTCCCAGAAGCCATCAACTCTCTCAATAGCTCTTCAGTTGAAGATAGGACTTCATGCTCCTCCCAGTTTCCTGATGGAATGCTGACTGGGTTGGTCTTATGGCAACCACAGCGGCTGTGAGTTCATAAGTGACGTGGTCTTGTCATCCAGGAGACACTGTTTTGCTCCAGTCCTCCCTGACCTCTGGCTCTTAGAAGCTTTCACCTCTCTTCTGTAACAGTCCCTGAGCCTTGGAAGGAGATAGATACAGATGTTGTGTTTATGGCTGAGCATACTACTAAGACTTATTCTCTGAACTTGGACCAGTTGTGAGTTTCTCTGTTAACCACTGTCCATTATGTGTGTGCACAGACACACAAATCTTTTCAGACCTGAACTAATATATATGTGGAAATAAAAACTTAGAAGGTAGTTTGATATGATGTCCATTTAGCAGAATTATAATTATTGGTTCACCCTGGAGGCTTGTGAGCTCCTCAACCATTTACTGTACCTCCAGATACACAGAAAGTGGTGTGCTGATTCATTTTGGCTGTCAACATGACACAACCTAGAATACCTTGAAAAGAGTCTTGATGCGGAAAGACCCAGCCCATTGTGAGCCCCACTATTATCTGGCAAAGGGGATCCTGAACAGTGTAAAAGAGGAGAAGCATAGCTGAACAAGTGAATGAATTAAAGCCTAATCACTAGGGTCAAGCTTAACAACTGAACTCTCATTTACACCTGCTGGGAGAGGGGAAAGCAGTTTTTTCCAATGGAGTAACATTAGATATATAGCAACCACATGTTCAGGAGTAGTTGAATCCATAAAGTAGATTCCAAAAAAAAATTTCGTGGATTAGGAAAGGGGAGAAGATCTGGAAAGACTTGGGTGAGGAGAAGAATATAATCAAAATATATTTAAATTTTAAAATTGTTTTAATAATAAAAATATAATTAAAAACTAAAAAATAGTTAGGTCAAATACAATATAAAAGGACTACAAAGATGGCTCAGTGGTTAAGAGCATTAGTTTCTCTTTCAGAGGGCCAAAGTTCAATGCCAGCACCCACATGACAGGTCACAACTGTCTGTAAATCCAGTCCCATAGGATCCAATGTTGTCTTCTAACTTTTGTGAACACCACACACACACACACACACACACACACACACACACACACACACACGTTGTCTTCTAACTTTTGTGAACACCACACACACACACACATGCATGATGCACAGATATACTCATACACAATAAATAAAAATTTTTTAGTGGATAAAACAGTGTACCTGAGATATACTATGTCATCTACCTCTCTATGACCCACACTCATTTTCCATGAGCCATGCTGTATCCCAGTCATGAGATACTACTGCAAGCTTGCCGTGCATCTCCTCCTGATGGGCTTGGTGACAGCTGAAAATTGTCCCTCCTGGCCAAGAAAAAAGAGAAACAAGAGAAAGCTGTGCTGCACTTTCACCTGCGTGCTTACTACTGGAGCTGACTCCCTGGTTCTGAATGCTCAACCAAAACCATGACTATTGTCTCCTCATGACAAGTCTGAGTTGGTATCAAAACCACCGTACCTCAATCAGCCACATTTAACTTCTGGAAGGCTCCTACATGGATGAACAATATATACACCTAGTATACTTTCATGTGGTAGAGAAATGCACAGTTCATACTCTGGGATATTATTTCCTATCCCTAGAACAAGCTTGATCAATTTCACTTGTCACTCTGTGATTCATTCACCCCTTTGGTGAATTGTTACTTAGGTTTTAATGTCTTCCAGGAGCTCACAAGCAGTGAATTTTTCTCTTGTCTGTGTTTTCTCACTAAGAACTATTTTGACACAGATCTAGACAGTTTTTTCAGTGACTTACACAGGTCATATTTTCTATTTTCCTCATCTTTCCCTCCTGAATGCTTGAGCACTCTGTGAACCATATTTGCCAATTCTTATCAGTCAGAGCCCTACTATCTTATGAAGATCATGTCCCAAATAGGGCTAAGCAATGTCACTAAAGTCCCATACTAGTCCCAAGGTACCTACGGAATTAATTTTTTCCTTAATTCAAAACAAAAACAAAGTCCTATTGAGCCAAGTCAACTGGTTTATCAAGAAAAGTGTGAAAAGGGTAGGATGAGATCGAAGATGCTATTTCTTACTGAAAAAAAAAAAGGCAGACAGACAAAGAGGGGGGAAGAGAAGGGGAGAGAAGGAAGGAGGGAGAGAAATAAAGGGGGGATTAATTGATTGATTGGGGGGGTTTATGTAAGGCACATAGGATGTTCTATCAGACGGGCATAAGTACTAGTGAGGTAGGACATGCTCAGACCCTGGGAATCTCAGAGATCTGAGATGGTAGGAGTGGAAGTGCACCCTCTCAGCCTCTGATGCCTGATCTGGAACATGTAACCACAACCACCAACTGAGAGGACCACAGGCAATCAGTCACATAATGCAGCACCTGGAGTCCTTCCCATGCAAATAGAACATCACCAACATGTCAAGCTCAACAAATAAGAAATATACCCCCCCAATCCCATCCCACTCCCCAAGGTTCCTATAGCCTCTGTCCACATAGAATAAGACACATGTTATTTCACCAAGGATACAATGAGAGTCGCTTTCTCTCTCTCCCCCAAGGCATGCATTGTTGATCTTGTACTTGCCTGGCTACCCACAGAGACTCAAATCAGAGTGGTGACAGATGATACCTCCACTGTAGCTGTCATGGGACCCAAGACCCAGCTACCAGCTAGGCTGCCCAAACCTCTTTATTCCTCTTTCAAGAGCTATAAGACTCCCAGCATCCCCCAGCTAGACCTGTAGAACCTATCTATCCTAGGCTGTGCTTCACCCTCCTTGGTCTGGTGTACAGAAACATCTGTCATACCAGAGGGACCTGGGTCAACAGCAGACTCTCTGTCCCAGACTTTGCCCTGCTGTTGTATTCATGAGCAGAATGTGATGCCACAGAAAGAGAGCGAAAGCACAAACACAGATTATAGATCTGCCCTTCCTGGGATCCAAAACTTGGAACTCCAGGGAAGGATCAGAGAGCAAGAAGGAAAAGCAGAAAGGAGAAGGAAGAGAAAGCATCCTTGTGAGCCCAAGGGCATATTGGACCTTTCAGACGGAGAAAGGGAAAAATCCATGTTTCAGCGTGAAGAAGGGCCTCAATGGCTCATTACTTTGTTCTGTGATAGTCAGTGAATACATCAGTAAAGTGGAAAAGAATCTCATAGCTTAGCTTGTGAGGTTGTGGGACAAGGGATTCTATGGGATCAATCTGGGTGCTATGGAAGTGGAGACAGCTAAGCAACATTATTCATACCTCCTAAAACAAAGGTCACACATTTTGTCACATGACAAATTCCCAGTGGATTGGCTGATGAAACTTTTTAGGGATACTTGGTTAGTGTTGGCTGTGGTCTCTGTGAATATCATAAATGATAAAATATTGGAAGGACAGGAATTATGGAAGGAGCTGGCCCTGCCAGCAGTATTGACATTGTGCAGAAAATGCCATTTGCATGTTTCCTTACAGTCATAATTCCTCCCTCTGTTAGGCAAATTTTTTTCAAATATTCTTTCTTTTTTATTGGTTATTTTATTTATTGACATTTCAAGTGTTATCCCCCCCTTCCCAGTTTCCTCTCCACAAGGTTCCTATCCCCTCCCCTTTCTCCCTCCACTGCTTCCATGAGGGTGTTACCCCACCCACCCACCCACTCCTGCCTTACTGCCCTAACATTCCCCTACCCTGGGGCATCAAGCCTTCACAGGACCAAGAGCCTCCTCTCCCATTGATAAGGCAAATTCTTACTACCACAGCTACTACTGCCTGCGTATTCCATTCCATACATGTTACATTTATGGGTTGCAATAGGTACTACTTTATTAGCCATTTGGGAATATCCACATATTTGTAGCAGACCCCATAGAATGCCACCTCATTCCATATGGAGGAATTTGGGAACTCTGAGATCCCCTTATGAGTGACCTATTCTTGAATGAGAGACCTTGGAACACTCAGCCCTAAATGGGATGTGTCCATCAAAAACCTCCCTTCAGAGTTCATCAAACTCCTCTGAAGAGGAGGCAGAAAGCATAAGAACCAGAAGGCATGGAGGACACCAAGAAAACAAGGCCCTCTAAATCAGCATCAACAAAGCTCATATGAACTCACAGACACTGAAGCACCATGCACAGGACCTCCATGAGTCTATAACACGTCCTCTGTGAATATATTATGACTTGCAGTTCACTGTTTCAATGGGATTCCCGAGTTTGTGAACAAGTGGGTCTCTCTCTCTCTTCTCTTTCCTTCTGTTGGTTTGCCATGTCTAACTTCAATATGATATTTTTGTTTTATCTGATTATATTTTAAGTTGCTATATATTTTTAATTAATTAATTAATGCCTAGCCACTAGAAATAAGGTTAAAAATTAAACTATCACTTATACCTGCCAGGAGTGACACTAGAGATATCAAACATTTATCTTATATCAGGCTTCATGTTCAGGAATAGTTGACCAACATTTGATGAGTGCCACAAGTTTGTTTGTTTGTTTGTTTGTTTTGTTTTTATTTGGTGAGAAGATGTTTTTATTTGGTTACAGTTTGGTGACTTTTTTATTTTGGGGTGTAGTTTCATTTTGTTTTCTCAATTTGATGGGGTTGTTGCATTGTTTTCTTTGTTTTTTGAGAAAACTCAAGTTAGGAGAATGGGGGGAGAGGGAAGATCTGGAAAAAGTTACAGGAGGGGAAGAATATGATAAAGATATATTTAAATTTAAAAATTATTTTAAGTAGTAAAAAATATTTTAAAAAAAAGATTGATCTACTCTTAACTAAGTCTTATCACCAATTGGAGGGACTGTGGTACTGCAACTACAACAAGGAGGCATCCATCCCACATGAGGAAAGATACCCATGTATCATTGCCCCTGCAGATGCCCCACCCTCAGATCAGTCGCATGTCTTACCCATTGCAGTGGCATGTAATTGCTTCTGTCCGATTCATCTTTATTTCTATCAGGTCCCTATTTAGGTACCAATCATGTTGTGTGACTTTTCTTGCGAAGAAGTGGACAAACACCTGTTAACCCCAGGTCGGGTGCTAAGGACAGACCAAAGAAACCGCTAAACCCAAGTCTGGCTTGGTGAGCCCATGAGTTTAACAATTACTTATACAAGCATGGGTGAAGGATTACTAGCAGGAGCATGGGTGACTCTAAGGCAACTGCATCACTAAGAAGTTCATCCCAAGATGGATGATAACACACAAAAGCTTCATTACTACAGTTTCCTACACAACTTGCAGGCAACACCGTCAGAAAGACTCCTCTTCTACACCAATTTTTACTACTTCTGTGATATTTCAGAGGAGACCCTTGGATAATAACTTTCTGAGCTTCCTGATTCAGTAAGTTTTGTGAGCTTCCTAGCCTTGTAGGTTTTGATAGTGCCCTAAGTCATAAAGGTCTTCCTTCTCCCTCTAGGAGGGACTATTTCAACTCAGAGGAAACAACTACATAACGTTCATGAATCGGGAAAATTAATATTGTTAAAATAGCTATTATCAAAAAAAGGATTTATATATTCAATGTAATTCTCATCAAATTTCCAGTGACATTTTTCACAGATCTAGGAAAGGAAATCCTAGGACCCATATGGAAATACAAAATACTCCAAACAGTCAAAGCAATCCTAAGTAAGAGGAGCAATGCAGGATTCATCCAGTGCCTTACTTTATTTTATAAAACCGTATTAACAGGAATAATACGATTCTGTCAGAAAAGCAACACACAGACCGATGGGATAGCCTGAGGAGGTCTAGAAATAAGCCCAGGAAGCTACTTTCACCTGAGTCTTGACATTGGAAAAGCAACCTCTTTAATAAGTGGTGGAAAGGACACTGAATATCCACACAGAGAATGCTGAAATGGATTAACTAAAAAAGGAATCAAGCAGGAGACTGATACTTAAAATATAAGTGACCAAAAAAAGCAAACAGTCTGGTAAATAAATGAGCAGTAGGAATAAACTAACACTTTTCAGGTGAAAAAAATACAAATAGTCAATAAATGCATGAAACAGAAGGTTTCGACTTAGCCATCAGGAAAATACAAATCAGAAGTACAATGAGATTCGGTTTCATCCCAGTCAGAAGGTCTACTATCAAAAACCAACAATAGTGCTGGAAATGATAGAGGAAAGGACCCCGTATTCGCTGCTGGTGAGGATGTACATTATCAGTGTAGCCACTATGGAAATTGGCATGGAACTTCTTCTAAAATTAAAACTACCTTATGATTCAGCTATGCCACGCCATTATATGGAATCTGTCTAGAATCAATCACTGCATAAAGAATATGTAGCACACACACACACACACACACACATATATATATATATATATATATATATATATATATATATATATATTACACATATACATATACATAACTTTTAAAGCATTGCCTAACTCAAAACCACAGAGATTTCCACCCTCATAGTCTAATTCTTCTAAGAATTGTACTACTTTAGCTTTGGTGTTTAGGGCTCCAATTCATTTGAGTTGACTTTTGTGTGTACCTTGAAAGTACAACTTCATTCTTTTGTTTGGAAATGTTCTTTTTAACCTTGTTTGTAACTTATGTGAATATTGGTTGTTTTTCATTTTAGGCCCCAGCACAGTGTTTACCAGGGCAGTGGCAGTGGGGCATTCCCCAGGTAAATCTCAATCTCCAGTATCTAATTTTAAATCTTTGTTTTCACTGTATTTGTATTAAGAATCCTGAAAACTAAAGTCAGGATAACTGGGTTTACAGCTTTCCTCCTTATTTATTATTTATGATTCCTTTAACTACTACATTCTCATCTCATTTGTAAAATGGATACAGTAATTTTATAACCTTCTAAGTTTTCTTCTGTGATTTTTGGAAAGATGAAATGAAATCATATTTGTGGGAAACATTTTATAAAGGATTACTACATAAACATGAAAAATTGTGCTTTTGTTATTGTTGGAAATGTTGGCATTTTCTAGCATAACTTCAGAATATTCTTAGCTTATCTCATGCTCCTAAGTAAGAACCATTTAAGTATATGAAATGCTTGGATTTTAATATTAAATTATTAAATTTTATTATGATTATATATTTTATATATTTTATAAGTATATTTTATATTATATATAATTATATATCATGTATTGTATATCTTTTAAATTTTCATAAAATTATAATAATTATAATAAATTGATAAGATTAAGTTATTAAATTAAAATATTAAAAACTTAACATCTTAGAATTTGAGAATATTTACATAGCTATTACTGGTTGAACACTGCTAATATGAAATCCAAAATACTATAAAATCTGAAATTATTGTTTTCCAAAATTTTTCTAAGAATAGTATTCCACCAAAAAATATTTAGTGGCATTTTTTTACACCTATGTGAAGTCACAAAGTTGAAAGCATATACTTACCACCAATTTAAATATGATAGGTCTTATTACTACAATTTGTAATGATGATATTTGTATACCTACAACTATTGTATCTGTTTATGTATGAGGTTCTGAAGCACTATAAACATTCACTACTTATCATTAATAATATCTATAATAATAATTATATCCTTAGTAATATCCATACAACTGAAATGTATGACAGCTCAAATTTTCTAATCTGTTTCTAAGATAATTCTGTGCTATCCCTGAAAAATAAATTTAGGAAAATATGCAACAAATATTTTTAATTTTAGGGTAAGTCATTATGGCATATTTGAATAACAACAATCATTTTGTGTTTTAGACCCCTGCTTCTTCTGCTCCATTCCTATATCTGCAACCTTCCGAGGTTATTTATCAACCAGTAGAAATTGCACAAGATGGTGGCTGTGTTCCCCCTCCACTGTCTCTAATGGAAACTTCAGTTCCAGAGGTACATGTTTATCTTTTTCGTTGTTTTTCATTTGTTCAGTGTCAGGAGTTGAACCCAGGGCCCTGTAGATTTTAGAAAAAATACACTGCAACTGAGCTGCATTCCAGCTTTGTGCTAAAGTGATTGGTTTATAACTACCTTGTATTAACAGTAGTCCTTTTAAATTTGTTGAAGTTCATCATTAAAACTGCTGTGTGCTCTCCGATTTACGCTTATCTACCGCTTTTAGTCTAACAGTGTTGCTCCATCCTAGAGCTTTTTAGTAACTACTTGTGAATCACCTTACAAGTTCCTTTCAAAGTTTTAATGTACCACATATGCGCACTTCTTGTTTTCTTATCAGTCAGTATTGTTGCTAATGATTCTATCAGCTAAGAGCATATAATCTTTAAACCAATGTAAAAATTAAAAATCTCCATATACAATATAAATTAACTATAAATTACAAATACTATCTTCAGTGTCTTTAAGTTATATCCTCGGTGTGTCATTAATAGTGTCATCCATGTGCAAGAACTGTGCAGATGAGACGGTATGTTGTAAATCAGCATCCTGCTGAGTGCATTGCTTTTTTTTTCTCTTTCTCGTACTAAAGCTTATAACATAATTTTATCCTGGAACAGTAATTTCCACAGTTAGACCTAAGTGTTTTTACTCTTCATACTTTCACTAGAATTTCTCCATCTTTGTCTTGTCCTCCATTTATTTTTTTGTGTTTACTATTTTCCAGATTTAGTGAAATGTAATTGAGTAGAAAATTGTACTATAAATATTTATGAACTACAGGATATTTTATAATTGTATGTATTCTAAGCTAATTACCACAGTCAATGTAATTCATCTCTTCATTGGGTTATTTAGTTGTTTGTAATGAAAACATTTACAATCTCTCAGCAATTTTCAACTTTATAACCCATTCTTATTACCCACAGTCACCATGCTGTACAGTGGCTCTCCAGAAAACATCTAGCCTATCTGTCACTCTACCGCTTGACCAGCATCTTCTCATCTTTCTCCCCACCCATGAAAACCGCTATCTTAATTTCTGCTTCTGTGAGTTTGATTTTTCAGATCCCACATAGAAGCCTTGTAAAGCATTTATCTTTCTGTGCCTGGCTTATTTTGTGGTATAATGTCATCCAGGTTTATCTATGATGTCACAGCTGATAGAGTTTCCTTCTTTTTTAAGACTATATGTTATTCTGTTATTCATACCCTACATTATCTTCACCCATTGATGAACACTAAATATCATTGCTATTATGTAAGATAAGAATACAGGTTTTTTTTGTTTTGTTTTGTTTTTCTGGTACTGGGAAACCAATCCAAGCTTTGAATACTGTTGAGCAAGTACTCGACCACTAAGCTACATTTCCCACTTCTTTGTTAATTGTGAATAATGCTGCAGTGTGCTTAAGAGTTCAGATAGATCTATAACAACTCATTTCCTTTGCCTGTGAGTGAGTGTGTTTGTGTGTAGTACATATGTATGGATATATATTTTATGCATGTATATATGTATGTATGTATGTATATCCAGAAGCACAGATTGCTGAATCATATAATAGTATTTTTTTTAGAAACCTACATACTGTTTTTGCATAGTAACTACCCTAATTTTCATTTACTCTATATTATCAAAGGGCTCCCTTTTGTCCATATCCTTGCTGGTGATCATTTTAGTTCCTAGTTCAATCTCAAGTTCTTAACTTAGGTACTCTGTATTGAGATGTAACAATCGGTGTCCTGGGTTCTCCATATTGAGATGTAACAATCGGTATCCTGGGTTCTCCATATTGAGATGTAACAATCGGTATCCTGGGTTCTCCATATTGAGATNCTCCATATTGAGATGTAACAATCGGTATCCTGGGTTCTCCATATTGAGATGTAACAATCGGTATCCTGGGTTCTCCATATTGAGATGTAACAATCAGTACTTATTCTAACCTTCACCCTGTTTCACCTCTGGCAGTGTTATTCCGTTAGAAGTCTACATAGTAGACAAAAAAAGTTATATAGACATTTCTCCTTAAGATTCCCTCCCTTATTGTTAAGCATTATAAAATAAGATCTTTTATTTTTACCTTGAATAAACCTACAAGCCTCTAAGAATCTTTGGGTAGATCTTTTCCTTGACATCTAGGAAAATACTCTTGGTGAGGAAAAGCCTCAGAATCCTCCCTATGTTTGTCGAAATTGTACAGCGTTGGTACACATTATAAATAGTTTGTGATTTGAAACCCATAAATATGTTCTACTTTAATTGATGGTAAAATTTCGGAACTTTGTCTTTTGATGTTTTCTTGAGATTTTCACCAAAATCTACTTTGGGCTTTAATCCATATTCTTAATTCCTGGTATGAGGTACTCATCACCAGTGTGTAGTCACTCCCTATTTAATATAATAAGATTTTTTTCTAAAAAATATTGCTATGACTATATAGCTTATACTTAATAACATCTGTATTTTATTTTGGTGCTATTTCAAGCAGACTATACACTGTTATTAATTTATAATTTAATAAATAAAATGGAATGGCCTATAAGTTAAGTGGGTTTTTTACACAATTAAAACCTGCAGGGCTTTTGTTGTGAATGTTATGTACAAGTTTCCTAAAAAAAGAGAACAAGTATGGGAATGCATTCAGTCATGTATCTCAATGACCATTTCAAACATACCATGCTTTTATTACTGCAGACTCCCCATTTCACTCTTAGAATACATCTTTGCTTTCCCTTTCATAAAAATTGAAACCAGTTCATAGAAACCAACTTAGCCTCCAACTCCGAACAAAAACTTAAAGAGGTCCTAGTCCAGCCTTACGTTTTTTATATTTCTATGGTAGCTTGGTCATGTCCAAGGTTGTTTCTACCTATTGTGTTCTAGAAACCTTCACTTTATTCCTCTCAGGAATCTCAACTATCCTATGATTTATTTCTCCCTCTCCATTGGTTCACAGCTTCACCACTTTGCTGTGATTCTTAAGGGAATTATTTAACCTCTGCAGTCTTGTTCTCAAAGTGACCTTACTTATAAAAGTGAAAACATCGAGAAACCATATTGCAGTATTAAAAGATTAGAACTGATTGATACAAAGTCCTTTAATATCTGTGGCACCTTTGAGAGGTAATTATGATCTTTTTACACATCCCTTCACAGATCCCCTAATTCTCTTCTATCTTTCAAAACCAAGACTCTTGAAAACATAGGCTATTTGTGATATTCAGGATGATTTCATTCCACACCTGCTGAAGTCTGTTTCATTGTCTTTCTGACTAAGCTGCCTTTGAGAAGGACCTTAATGACAACCTAACTTCTAAATATTTTTCTTCCTTACTTAACCCTTCAGGAAGAATGTGTATATTCATGACTGTTTAAGACCTGTGTTGCACATACAATACTGCCCTCTTCTGGAATTCCTTTACTAGCTTTGATTTTCCTTTGTAAGCTGTTCCCCATAATTTCATGTTTGGTCCTTCAGTCTTTCATTTTTACATATTCAATCTGATGTTATCCTATCCATAACTCTAATACCAACATCATGTTTGCTGCTTTGTACTGTAGTATCCTAGATAATACTCAGCTACATAAAGCAATTGAGCATTTGAGATGGGAAAAGAACAAATTGAGATGTGTTGTATGTAAGTGGAAACATATATAAAATCAGGTTTTGAAGACAGGGTATTATGTTTCAATTCAATAATTTAATAGTATATTTTTAGATAGTTTAAATCTATTGTTTTAAATATAAACTTGTTTCATCTCTTCGTCTGTTGATGGATAACTAGGCTAATTATATCCCCTTCCTATTATGAATAAACCAACAATAAACATGGGTATGCAAGTATTCCTGTGTAGGTTATAGAATCACTTAGATATATGTTCAGGATTGGTATAGCTGGGTCTTATAGTAATTCTTTTTTAATATTTTGAAAAAGACTTTATATTTATTTCCATGGTGACAGTACCAGTCTACACTACCACAAACAGAATAAATGGTTCCTCTTTCTCCATATCCTTGCCAGCATTTATTATCATTTAAATATACTTGAAAATTATCTGCCCTCTGTTTATTGCTCTCCAGGCTAATTTTCCCCCTTTAGCATATAATGTTCTTTCCAGCTTACCAAATAACTTATGTAGGTCTCCCAAAAGAAGTGTTTACTTACTTACCTCCATTTTATTTTTTTTTCTCATATAATTTTTTTATTATTATTTTCTTTATTTACATTTCAAATGCTATCCCGAAAGTTCCCTATACTCCCCCACCCCTTCTCCCCTACCTACCCACTCCCACTACTTGGCCCAGGCCTTCCCTTGTGTTGGGTCATATAAAGTTTGCAAGACCAAGGGGCCTCTCTTCCCAGTGATTACCACCATTTTAATCCCATTGTCCCTTACTGTGTTCCTAGTTCTTTTAAATCAAACATCAGTGCCTCTAGGAAATTTTTCACTGCCATCCTCACCAACGTTCTTAAGTATTAATTGAGTGTTCATTTTTCCCCATGCATCATACTCATGACTCAAAGGACATGATAATTTAGAATAATTCTGTTTCTTGATCAGACTATAATTTCATTAAACATAGTGAATGAGGTTTTTATGTGGTATAAAACATATAAGTATTTTAATAAATGAAAGTAACACTTCTTTTTTTCTCTCTCCCCTCCTGTTTCCTCACTGCCTCTTTTGTAACAGCCTTATTCTGACCATGGAGTTCAAGCAGCATATCACCAGGTTTATGCTTCAAGTGCCATTGCTATGCCTGCACCTATGATGCAGCCTGAGCCAATTAAAGTAAGGAGTTCATTTTGAGTTTTTTCTGTTTTTCGTCCATTATGATCTGGACATATTTTATCCCGTCTATGATCAAAAGTAAAAAAATTAGTTAAAAATTTTATATGGAAGAAATAAATTCTAAATTAACAATAATTTCTATTAACTAATTTTGAAATATTATAAATCCCCCATGGTTAAAATGTTTTATTGTGATATAGAGATACATAAACTTAAGTTTACCATTTTAACTATTTTAAGTGTCTTTAATTTTATTCAAAACCTTGTAAAAATTATTGCCAGCATTCCCAACCTTTTCCATCACCTCAAATACATTCTGTTCTCATGACACAATAAATCCTTCTTCCCTTTTGATCTCTTTCTTCAGTCCCTGGTAACCCTTAATCTACCTTTATGTCTGACTTTTCTATTCTGGGTATAGTACATAGGATTATCTTTGTCAATAATACATAGTATTTGTAAGGAGATGGAACAGCTAGTCATTTCTATTTTATGCTTCTAAAGAATGTATTTGTGTTGGATAAATCAGATTCTGTTCAAAGACTATTATATCACTCAAGTACACCTAATCTAATTAGATCCATGTGTATAGTCCTATATTTTGGTTATCTGTGGTGAAGCAGGACATTCTCTTCCTTTGTCCTGAGTTTCTTAGAAAGGCTCAGGAGCATCATGTTAGAAAAATGAACTTCATCATAGTAAAGGATTGTAGATTGATTAACTGTTTTGCTGTTGATATGAATTTTTGTCTATTTTAGTTTAGTAGAATAAGCACGTATACTCTGTGGTAAATGAAGGAGAATAGCTATTTTGCACTCATAGTTATGACTCTGATCCATCATATGTGTTAAACTCTATTCCCTCATGGCCTGCCCCATAACCGCTCACTGCTGTGACTACTCACTGCATCCCTTCATTCCCTTCAGTACTGAACTGTAGATATGAAATAAAACCCCAAGTTAATAAAAGTTAATAAAATGTTAATAAGCCCCATTATGGAGGCGTCATTTTCAGTATTGTTAGAAATATCTTCAAAAACAGACTTCCACTGATATTGGCAGTATCATCGATTTCTGGTATATCTGTACATGATGGGTTGGATATATATATGTCGAGAAAGAAGGGAAGAATAGATAGGATAATTGAAATTGTAGCTTAAATAATAATAGAAATAGGAAATATGGTGCCAAATGGTAATAAGAATTGTTCGTGTAAAGTTTGATTTTTCTACTTAAAGAGCATGCACATGTCCGAGTTGTCTTAGATCTCTAAGTAGGTGACCCCGAAGTTGTGCCTAGAAACTCACCTTCCTCTCTAATTTAGAGATAGAGGGATGGCACTGCTGTTGGACTTGGAAAAATAATAAGTTTTCAAAGTCAAACCTGGAATTCAGGACTATTATATAAGAAGTTTTATGCTTCTTTTTGTGTTTCAATAAAAGGTAGAGTTTCCTATATGTTTTATACCCAAAATTTGGTGGTGATCCCAGAGCCTCGTACATCTTGGCAAGTACTCTACCACCAAGGTACTATAATCAAAATTTTTAATGTAGAGTGCCCTATGCATTATATAATTAATTATTCTTTAGTAAGTTAGTGGATCTCAGTTAACAAATAAAAACCTGTGTCTGTCTCTGGGAGAGAAACACCGGTACTGCTTCCACAGTTGTGTAGAGCACCACAGCAGTGCTTCGCTTTACAGGTTACTGCAGAGATTGTCTGCTTTTGTTTGTGCTATATTTATATTATAAACACAGAAATCTTAAATGCAAGTGTTGCGTTATTAGAAACCTTTTTTTCATGTAAAGTTTTCATTTGTTTTCTTTTATTTTTTTTAGAAACCTCTTTTTTCTAAGACATATTAAACCAACTTGAAAATATTAATGGGCACTTGAAATATCAGCTATTTTATTCCTATATAAATTTTACCTGGTTCTAAAAGCACTATTGTCTTTTTTAGAGTTTGAATCTTTTGATTCTTTTGTTTTCATAAGTATGGGTCACTTTTACAACTGATGAGAAGACTGGTGTTCTAGTTTCATTTCTGTTGCTACAATAAAATACCTTGAACAAAAAAATGGTTTATGGAAGAAATAGTTCATTTAACATATACAATTTCAGGAGGGGTGTTTGCCTGGCGGCTGTCCGCAGGCTGATACAGCACCCAACACCTTGCCTCCCCGACCGAGGAGGGGTGTCCGCCTGGCATCCAGCGCCTTTCCTCACCCGAGGAGGGG
>NC_034594.1:34711174-34731875 GCF_900095145.1 Mus pahari | reverse complement strand
GAGCAGGGAGGGAGGGTATAGGGGACTTTGGCGATAGCATTTAAAATATAAATGAAGTAAATACTTAATAAAAATTGGGAAAACAATTATCAGAAAAAAATGCTGACAGTTTCTATAAAAATATGCTACTACTATGTTCCTCAGCACTTTTTATTTCAGTACCATTATTCTTATAAATCAACTTAGAGGCTAAAGTTGACTTATATCCAGCTAGTCCTAAGCATAAAGTGAAACAAAGAAAAAATGTTATGCTATAGGAAACAAAAGACTGAGACGAAACCTATGATTTCTAGCGTCTAAAACAAGAGATTATAAAATTGTATGTGCTGTCCATAGTTCAATGTTCCTTCAATTCTGTAGCATATTTTTTAAAGATTTACTTATTTATTTATTTAATGAGTACACTGTAGCTGTTTTCAGATACACCAGAAGAGGGCATTAGATCACATTACAGATGGTTGTGAACTACCATATAGTTGCTGGGAATTGAGCTCAGGACCTATGGAAAAGCAGTCATGCTCTTAACCACTGAACCATCTCTCCAGCCTGTCTATAGCATATTTTTACTCATAGAACTATATAATAGTAACCATGTAGTTAAACACTAGAAATATTGGCTTCATTATATATGACTTCCTTGTTTATAAAAATCTGGGACAATAAAGAGAATCATAGCCTTAGGGAAACAGTGTATTTAAATGGTCAACTGAAAGTAAACAGAAATGTTTGGGTTCAATAGAAAATGATTTACATGTAATACAGTAAAGGCAACAATACATAGATGCTTCTCATCTTACAAAGTTGTATTTATCCCAGAAAACATCGTAAGATGAAAATATCAGAGATGTAGTGGTCACTTGCTGCTCTTGCAGAAGACCTGAGTTTGACTCTCATTGCCCACCGTAGATGGTAGTTCATAACCATCTATAGGTTCAGTCCTAGGGGATTTGATAATTTTTTCTTACCTCTATGGATACCAGGAACACATGTGGTTCACATATATACATGCAAACAGAACATTAATATGCATAAATAAAAATAAATATTTTAAAGAGAAAAATAAAAATCACATATAACACAAAAATATATTTAGTATGCCTCATCTATCACATCTCAGAGCTTAGGAACTCAATACACTGCCTTTATGATTGCATGGCTTACAGGAAATTGTGCCCAATATTAAGGATATCATGATACATATTCTGAGTCCTGGGGAAAAATTCAACTTTTAAAGCTATAACTATGATTTTCATTTAATGGGAATTATCTTTGCTCCATCTTAATCCAACATGTCATAAATCAAACCACTGTAACCTAGATTCTATCAGTATATGCCATCTCTATCAGATCCTCTAAAATACCTAGGAAAATAAACTTTTAATTAAGTTCATAATATACTTGCTGCTGTTTTTAAAATGTGTACTTTCTCATTTTGTTGTCTTTGCTCTTCCATACATGTTGAAATTAAATCTAAGATGGCCTCCAAAGAGCCAATCTAAACATTACATCACTTTTTATACCTTGAAATATTAATGGTGGGCTAGAGAGATGGCTCAGTGGCTAAGAGCACTGACTGTTCTTCCAGAGGTCCTAAATTCAATTCCCAGCAACTACATGGTGGCTCACAACCATCTGTAATGGGATCTGATGCTCTCTTCTGGTGTGTCTGAAGAACACTACAGTGTACTCAATATAAAATGTATAAATAAAATTTTTAAAAAGAAATATTAATGGTAAAAGATTTTTTAAAGGTCCATATATTGTCTCCAATATCTTTGTAACAAGAAGGAGTACCATATTGATTCCTTGTGGTGTCACTGCTCCAATTACATTTAATCTCTGGGTCCAAGGAAAATAGGTACTAAGGTTCTACAATGAGGGGTATTTTTAAGATTTATTTTACATGTATGAGTGTTTTATCTACATGTGTGTATGTGCACCACCTATGTACCTGGTGCCTCAAAGGTCAGACGAGGCATTGGATCCCCTGGATCAGATGGTTGTGAACCATCATGTAGGTGCTGGGGATTGAATTCAGGTTTTTTTTCAAAAACAAGTGCTTTAAATCACTGATCAAACTCTACAGCCTTGTACACTGAGTCTTATAGTGGTCCAAAGACAAACGAAGGGTCTACAAATAAAAATACATTATAGCTTACTTTGTTTCCCTTCTGATCTATGTTAATCAGACTTTTCATGTGAGAAGTGATCAACAAAGATTCAAAGGATTTAAGATTTTGGCTTGATATTGATTTCAGGCGGTTCTGTCCATAATCTTGGTTCCTCTGATTCTATACCAATGATGAAATAAATGATGTCTATGGAGGACAGGAACTGAGGGACAAAACAAGATATAGCCCACAAAGACACATAGTCCCAGTGACATAGTTCTTCTATCTAGACCTCACCTCCTGAAGTTTTCAGAGCCTACTAAAATAATGCTACTAGCTGAAAACCAAATCTTATACACTGAGCCTTTGTGGGTAGGTCAACAGTCTCCTAATAGTCAAGGCAGGTTCTATGGATGTTGCTCAGTCAGTGTTTGCCTAGCGTGTGATAGGTTTTATCTCAGCAATGAATTACACTCCTCTGGTACAAATTTTCTTCTGTGTCATACTTTTTGCCACTGAGGGGGAAAATATGTAATATAAACAACTTAAGGGAGAAAGGACCCACTTTTTGGCCCTGGTTTCAGAGTCCTCAGTCTGGCTCTGTTCATCTCATGGCAGATGAGAAAGAGAAAAAGAGAAAGGTATCCCAGTGACAAAATATAGCCCCAAAGATCCCTAATAGCCCACTTTTTCACCTAGACCCCACCTCATAAAGTTTGCAGAACCTCCTAAAATAGTGTCACAAGCTGGAAACCAGTCTTCATCAGTAAGCCTAAGAAGGATAGCTCATATTCAAACTATAACATAATCTTAGCTATTTCTTCTTTTGTATTTAAATAGCATGAGAATAATTTTGATAGCTTCAGTGGTCTGCTGAAAGAGATCATGGCATGAGTTCATTAAAATAGTTAAGAACACTCTCGGTTGCTAGATATGGTCGCACACATCTCTAATCTTAGCACTTGAGAAGTCAGGCCTGGAGGATCACAAGTTGATCCTTACTAAACAAATGTACTTCTATACTATTCTGTCACTTTATTTACTTGTGGCAAATTTATCTAAGAAAGAATATCTTTAAATATATCATCCTAATTCTCTTTTTTGTTCTTGCTTATTGTTGTTGTCGTTGTTGTTCATGGTGCTAGGGACCAAAACAAAGTCCTTGAGCTTGCTAGACAGCATTTGACCACTTTGCTACAGCCTCAGCCTCTCTGACTTTGAAATTCTAATTTAGTACTTTAGTCTTTCATTCAACACCAGTGAGGTTACTCAAACTAAATAAACAATGATACAACTGGTGATAAAACAAATTAACACCAAATATGAAAAATATAATTTACTGCATTACATAAGTGCAGAGTTTTACAACAAACATGCTAAAAAATGTAGATTTCTGTATAAAACAGTAATAATCTCATGATTAAAAAGTCAATTCTTGTATCAGGTATGATGACAGCTGGCTTGATATCACAAAACTGAAGAAACTGAGACAGAAGGATTGTAGGCTCAAAACTAACCCAAGTTTCATACTTAGACACTGTCTCAAAAAAATCCTTAGTTGTCTTAAAAATATTTTTAAAATAACAAAATCCTGTTACTTGCAACATGTATAGATTGTGGAAATAGTTGTGTTAGATAAAATCACTCAGGAACAAAAGCATAAGTACTACAAGGTTTCATCTCACAGTCTAAGAGATCCCACAGAAGATGCAAGTAGAATGGTGGTACCATGGTAAGATGCCTAGGGAAAGTAGGAGAAGAAAGAATGTACAAATGTTGCTTAATGGCTGCGGAGTTACAGTTAAACAAGAGCAAGAAGACTAAGACCTAGCAAGAAGGAGTGAGTATGCATAACAGTAATGTACTATGATTTCAAAGACTAAAAGTAAATATTTTATGTCTTTACCCTAAAGAAATATTAACTCTTAGAGAAGATAAATATGCTTATCCTAACTTAAACCTTACACAGTTACATTGAAAATCATAAGAGATTACTCCATTAATATATACAACTTTTGTTTTCCATGCATTGGTTAAAAATAAATTTTAAACTTTATTTTAAAATTATTCCTTTAAAAGATTTAGATCTTTGACCCGTCTCTCTATAGTAAGTCATAAAATATAAGCTGAACTAACAAAGAAAAGCACTCAAGAAATGATCTTACATGTCTAAGCATATTTCTAGTTACTTCTGTTCTTTTTAGTCTTGAAACACTATTATTAATAGCTTTTTCTTTCCTTGGGATTTCTAGTAAACTATAATTTCTGACTTAGACTTTAACCAAGGGAAATACAACATTTTTATTACCAGTAATCATTCCCTCAACACAAAGTTGCCTTAGTTCAAGCTTCTCTACCAAATGTACCATAAGCTGAGGTGCTTATGCAGTTTATGTTCATTTCTCAGTTCTGGAGGCTGGGAAATCAAGGTACCTGCAAATGCAGGTGTCTGTCTTCTCACTGTACCCCTACAAAGTGGTTCTCAACCTTCCTACTGCTGTGACCCTTTAATAAAGTTCTTCATGTTGTGTTGACCCCCAGCTATAAAATTATTTCATTGCTACTTAACTATAATATTGCTGTTATGAATTGTAATAAAAATATCTGATATATGACTGCCAAAGAGGTTGTGACCCACAGATTGAGAGCCACTGCTTACAAGAGTAAGAATAGAGAGAATGAAACATGTTCCCTTTTACTTAGTATTTATTTATTTATTTATTTATTTATTGTATATGCATAAACATGTGTGAAGCCACACATGTTTAGATTCCAAGAGTGAGATCATGCAGCCCTTACATTTTTGTATCTAGGTTATTTTCCTTAACGTGATGATTTCTAGGTTCCACATATATTGATGATAATGGGATTTTATTATTATAAAAGTTAATGCCTCCAAGAATATGTTTTAAGACAGCATCTAATTGTGTAGCTCAAGTTAGTGTTGAGCCTGTAATCCTCCCACACATTTTTATTATCTTTATCTACTTTGTATTAGCACACTAAATATTCTTATTCCTATCTAACTATAAATCAGTACCCATTGATCAATATTTATCTACCCTTCCTTCTCCTATTGTCTTACTATTCAATTGCTGTGAAAGAGACACCAAAACCAAAGTATCTTATAGAAGAAGACATTTCATTAGAGGGCTTGCTTAGAGTTTTAAAGAGTTAATCCCCTCATTATCATTGAGGGGAGTATGGTAGCAAGAAGGCAGGCAGGTGGTTAGAATAATACCTGAGAGCTTATATCCTGATCCACAGACATCAGGTAGAGAGAGCAAGATGGGTCGGAGCCTGGTGTGGGCTTTTGAAACCTCAAAGCCCACCCACAGTGACATGCCTACTAAAATAAGACCACACCTTCTAATCCTTCTCAAACAGTTCCATTCACTGTAGACCAAATATTCAAATATATGAGCCTACAGGAGCCATTCTCATTCAAACCACCCATTATCCCAAGTCTGGTAACCTCTATTCTACTTGCAACTTTCATTGGATGTGACCTATAGAACATGGTTGGGTGACCTTTGGGCCAGTTCATTTTCAGGTTAATTGATCCTCTTCAAACATAATATGAAATAAAGTATGGCCAGGCAATGGTAGCACATGCCATTAATCCCAGCACTTGGGAGGCAGAGGCAGGCGGGTTTCTTAGTTCGAGGCCAGGAGGCCAGCCTGGTCTACAGAGTAAGTTCCAGGATAGCCAGGGCTGGACAAAGAAACTCTGTCTCAAAAAACCTTACGTGTGTGTGTGTGTGTGTGTGTGTGTGTGTGTGTGTGTGTGTGTAATTCTTTTTGTAATTTTGAGTAATTTCTATTTCTTTCCAACCTGTTTTTAGTTTAACCTAGATTATTTGATCAAACACCTATAGGCTATTCTAATACTGGATTTACCATAAGTTCTTACTAGCCAAAATAGCTGTCCGAGGTAGAAGACCAGTAAAAAGGTAGTCAGAATGAGTTGTTAATTGGATGAAACTTTCAGCAATCATACTGAGTAAGTTGGACAAGTTTCTCTCATTCATTTGTATTTTCTAGATTTTATGTAGATACATAAAATCATATTTGTATATATGACATAAAATGAAAATAAAACTGTTTAAACAGGGCTAACATCAGGGTGCAGGAATGAGAATACAAAAGAAGTGGGGACTATAAATGGAAATGTGTTCAACATAAAATATATACATGTGCAAAACTTAAAAAGAAATTCTTATTCATTACTGTGTGAAGCTATGTACTAGTTGACATGATAGTCTAATTTTTAAGTGCCTTTAGAGGGAAATCTATCATATAGCACATCTATTTTTTATATCAAAATTATGTTTCCATTCTTGGTTTAAGCATTTTTTTTCTGCAGTCTATCATTCTTCTTAATTGGACATGTCATTTCTCATTTTTTCTTACTATCCCTTAAAACCCAGACCACTTGGATGGGCACCCTACCTTTCATAGCATAATATTCAATTCATGAAACCATATTCCCTTACAGCTTATTTTTCTAAACTTTTCTTTATATAACATCTTACTCCACTGTGAGGATGGGAGTAAGCAGTGGAGTTTTGTACTGTATTACATGCTCTGTTAATATTGTAATTTTACCCGCTTTGGGAAATATGGATGGAAGATAGAGATTATTTTTCATTCCAAATGAATTAGTATTTCTTAGTATGATCTATTCAAAACACAAGGAATGCTCCCATACATAAGATATTTATTCCCAGACACCAGTAAATGCCTCAAACCTCAGATAGTACCTAATGCTATATATACACACAAGCATTAATCTGATTACACAGCTAATATATAACTCAATCATTTGGGAGACTATGCAGCATGGATATGATGAACAGTATGGTAGTTCACATCCAGAACATGTTGGATTGAGACAACATAAGCAGTTTTAAAAGGATAAATTGTTTATTTCTGGACTTTTCCCATATTAATGGTTTTGGGGCCACTATAAACTACATGTAATAGAAACCTTGGAAAGGGAAGCTTCAAATAAGGTAGAAACTTCAGCATGCTTCTGCGTTGGTTACTTGTCTCATTGCTGCAACAAAATAGACAAAACTTTAAGAAAGAAGGGATTTATTTTGGTTCACAATTTGAAGTCACAGTTCATCATGGCAGAGATTTCATGGTGACGGGAACCTTATGAGCTTGAAGCAGCTGGCCATGCTGCATTCACAGTCAGGATGGAGAGAGATTCATGATAGTGCTCAGCTTGTTTTCTCTGTTTTATTCAGTCTGTGACTTCTACCTCTAGAATGGTGCCACCCAAACTGAGGGTGAGTCTTTCTATCTTCTGTTAATCGAATCTAGATTATCACAGACAACCGTATCTTAGAGGCTTGTCTTCTTGGTGATCCTAAATCCTGTGAAATTGACAATATAAGCATAACAAATGTATCACTTATCAACTAGACAGCTGTCTTTGTTGGATGTTTTTTGTCAACTTGAGACAAACTAGTGTTATCTGAGAAGAACCCACAATGGAGAAAATGTCCCAGCTTGTAGAACATTTTCTTAATTAGTGATTTACCTTGGAACATCAAGTTTCTGTGAGGCTAGGCACATCCTCTCCGACTGAGGCCAGACAAGACAACCCACCTAGAACATCCCACATAAAGACAACAGCTTTTGGGATAGCTCCTGCTCTAGTTATTTGGGACCCACATGAAGACCAAGCTGCACATCTCCTACATAAGTGTGGGGAGGCCTAGGTCCAGCCCATGTATGTTCTTTGGTTGGGTGGTTCAGTCTTTGAGAGCCCCAAGGGTCCAGGTTAGTTGATTGTTGGTCTTCCTGTGGGGTTTAGAGGCCAAAATCCTAAAGAAGGATTTCTTACAAGTCTGAGAGTACAGTCCATCTTAGCAGAGAAGTTATGGTGATAGGAGCTTGAGGCAAATGACCACATTGCATAGAGTCAGGAAGTTCAAAGAGATGAATGCTAATACTCAACTTACTTTACTGTTTTTTTTTTTTTTAACTTTTTTTATTCAGTCCAGAACCCCAACCCACACTCAGGGTCACTCTTCCCACATTGTTTCTGTTGCCATAATAAAACACTGACTAAAACCAACTTGAAGATGAAAGGATTTATTTCAGTTTATACTTTATAGTTCATCGTTGAGAGAAGCCAGAACAGGAACTCGGGGCAGGTTATAGAAACAGGAACTGAAGCAGAGACCGTGGAGGAGCACCACTTACTGGCTTACCCATGGCTACCTCAGCCTGCTTTCTTATACAACCTAGGACCACCTGCCCAAGAGAAGCACCACAGACAACAGCTGGGCCTTCACACATCAATCATTGCATACCGTTCAGTGTGATGAAAGCATTTTCTCAATTAAGATTCCTCTTCCCAGATGGTCTAAATTTGTCAAGGTGACAAAAAACTAGCCAGCACACACCCCTGTTAGCCTAATCTAGAACCCAGAGACTAACCTCATCTGGATGAATTCTCAGCAGTTTGTCTCCTAGGTGACCCTAGATCATTTAAGATGTCTAGCTAAGACTTGGTGACTTGTTAGCCAAACCCTAAGATTCTTCAATCAATTCCTTTCCTATGTTCTTTCATTTCAGTTCTATCAAGTATCCTGTGTAATTTTAATTTTTTCAAAGTCTACTTTTAATGATGGTTCTTCAACGCTTTAACCTCCCTTTTAGCCTATCATCCACCAGAGGTAGTGGGAAAGAAAGGATATGCCATGAGTCTGTCTCAGCTGGCATCACTGCCAATCAGCCTGAGTCTGTAGAAATGGCAAGAAACTGTAACACACCACCAAAGTTTTGGTGCATTTCTGCCTATGGAGTCCCAACAGATGCAGTTCAGTTATGCAGTGTAAAGCAGACCAAAACATGCAAGTCATTAGCAAAGAATCCTTCATCGTGTGTCCTTTCAAGCACTTGTTTTAAGAGAACATCCTTTCCCCTGTATCTGCTCAGCAAACTGTTCCTTCACAAGGCTGCCTTAGCCTTTCACCTGTGTCCACTTCAGTGAAACATTCCTTCACATGTTTGCCCGAGCAAAACACCATCCAACGCAACTGACTTTCCAAAGAACCCTTAAGTCTCCACTTCAATCCTGTCATATAATTTTATGAATCCTAATTTATGGCTTTTTCCTTGGATTCAGTTGTATCTTTCCATATTACTTTCAAAGGTATTTTTAGTACTCCCATTAGCTACTAATACAGTTCTCTAGTTGTTTTCCTAGAGTGATCTTCAGATTTTATTTATACTTTTGAATTATTTTAAATTTATTTTTTAGTTGAGATGAAAAATAAAGGGTAGGGGCTTCTCTTCCAGAGGACAAGAGACAGAATCCCAATACCCACAGAATAACTTAGAACCGTCTGGTATTGTTCTAGGGGTTCTGGTGGCCTCTTATGGCCAACACGGTACCCAGCATGCACAGGATACACAAATTTACAAGCAGGAAAATTATTCATACATGTAAAATAATTTTTAAAAGGGGGTGGCTGTAGGTGTAGCTCAGTTGGTATAGAGTGCTTGCCTAAAATTATCACAGCTCTGAGTTCTATTTTGTAATACAGTAATCTAGAAGATTATCAAGCTTGTTTAATGTGACCAAGTTTTGAACATCGATGACTAAAAAAAAAGTAAAAGTAACTTTATTGAAAACTGCTCTCTGCAGGAGGGGAGGGATCCCAGAACTGCGAGTTCACTAAGCATAATGTGGATTGGACATTTTAGGGAACACCCGAGCCATGCATGGGATACATAAATGAGGAATAAATACCTAAGAAACAAAGCTGGATGGGGTTACAGAGTATGCTTATAGTCTGGCCTTTTTGCTGGTTTCAGTCTCAAGTTTTTCACTGTTTTTTCTCTGGCTCCCAGAAAGCTGTCACACTCCTGGGCATTCTATTGCATTGTTGGATCACAACAGTGGGTTACAATCCTGGCAGCATATCAAAAATGTTGTTAGAATGTTCTCAGCTACAGGCCTTTCTTTGTCAGGGCTAGTTACTGATGCTTATCCATCAGTAAGTGGTGCTTCACAAGTGAAATCTCAGATACTAGTCACACATCTGTGCAATCCTTAGGAGTACAATTGTAAATGCTTGTCCCACCCTGTACACACACACACACACACACATACACACACACACCTAGTCCAGCAATATTCTGATGACCAGATTTCCACATCTAGTCCTGTCCACTGGCTCTGAGTTTCCCTCGAGTTTTGTTCACAGGATCTTGAGCTGCTGCGTAACCAGTGCATCAGGGGTCATTTTGAAATAATGTTCCGCAGTTGCTCTGATCAAGCGCCAAATACTGAAAAGCAAAGAATTTCTTGGAGTCTTCTTATGTCAGTGACCCCACAGTCTGCCTTCCCTCCCTTCTGCTCCTTAAAGTGTTCAATTTTCTGAGCTTTTCTGTATTGTAATGGCTCTGTCTACTATGGAACTCCCTCTCACCCTTGTGATTTTTTTATAATACAATATTTTTCATCCAAAAAGCTAGTCCATGTCATTATGTGTTTACATGATTGTGTGTATATGACAGAAGTCAGTGTCAGGTTTCCTACTAAATCTTGGTCCACCTTATTTTTTGAGACAGATCTATCACTGGGACCTGGGGTTTACCAGTTATGGCTCACAATTTGGCTGGTTGGCCATCAAAACCCACCCATGCCCCTGGAGTCTTTTTCTCTGATCTCCCAGCACTGAGATTACAGGAATCTGCTACCATGCCTGGCATGTTTACATAGGTGCTGGAGATCTAAACTCGTGTCTTCATGCTTGATCAGCAAGCACTTTACCCTCTGAGGAATCTTCTCGCCCTTGTTTTCTGTCTCTGTGTTGGAAAGTTAACACCATTTACAATTATGATTACTATATATATATTTAGGAAGGTTTTCAGATTTCTATAATTTGGTGCTTGTTTTCCTATTTGGTTCAATAATTGTTCTTTCTCCTCAACTAGTAGTAGGGGAGCACTAACTTACAGTTAGGTATGGTTTTTTCCCTCGGGTTTACTTTGTTCATCTATTCCTCTTATGAAATGTATTCTTTGTTCTTCTCTCATAATTGAGGTTTGGTTTTTTTCCCTCTGTGCTTAGAATTCATTTGTCTTTTTTTAATGGTCACTAATTTGTACTCTCTTGATATGTATATTTTTCCATTGGTTATAAAGAGTAAGCAGATGTACCAATCTTGGTTGGTAGTTATTTACTTTCAGGTCTTGAAGTCTACCACTCCACGCTTCATGGCTTTTAGAGTTTCTGCTGAATTCTACATTATTCTGAGGCATTTGCCTTTGTATGTTGACATTTTTCTCATGGATTTTAATATTACTTCTTTGTTTGTATTTTTGGTATCTTGGCCTTAATGTGGCATGGAGTGGTGGTGGCAGTTGTGTCCCTTAGGAGTTCTTGGGTGTCCATTTATTTCCATAGATTTAGGGAATTTTCTCATAATACAGTTACTAAGTTTCTGTGCCTTTAGTTTTGTCACGGGTCCTTCTACCCCATGGATTCTTAGCCTTTGATCTCTTGATCATTTACTAGAGCTATTAAAAGTTGTGATCATTCTCCTCTTTAATTTTTTGTATTTATGTCTGAATGTTGTATTTCTTCAAACAAGTCCAGCTGATAGTATTTCTTCTGTTTGGTGTAATCAGTTGGTGATATTTTTTCATTGTGGTTTTCATTTTTAATATTTCTGTTCATTTCACTTTCTTATCTATGTTATTGACTTCTTCTCTGGATCCTGAGTTGATTTCCTTACTTCAGTCTCCTGCTTGCTTATATCCTCTTTTAAGTCATTGATCAGTTTTACAAGTAAACATTTGAATTCTGTCATTTTTTTTCCTAGTTCAGTATCTTTGGATCTGGTAATTAAAGAGTTTCAACTTTTTGGAATCATGTTATATTTTTTATTTCTTATGTTTCTGTGTTGTGGTTTGTGCAGCTGATAATAGATGCACATCTTCTGATTTTATTTGGGAGACTTTTTAGTTAGCAGTCCTTACTTGGAAGTTCAACCCCAATACCTCCAAGAAAGGGGAAAATAAACTAACACACTAGGAAACACCATGTCTCCAAATAACTAAATTACCTTAAAACGGTTAAAGCCAGCAGGGCAAGAAACATAGAATACTAGACGCCTCTTCCCTGTGCCTGGGTGATAAAGGTCAGTGAAAATGGTTCCCAGTGAGCCTTGCAAGGGTGGTATTGTCAGCTTTGGCCCAAAAGCTTCTTTGTGCTGTGAGCAGAACTTAATGCAGAGATTCATAAGTGATCAGAATGCTCAGCCCTAAATGGGACATCTATGTCAATGTGCCAGTGCTCAGGAGCCTCACAGAAGAGGAGGACAGAAAGAGTATGGATGAAGAGGGTTGTGAAATGCCATCTTCTGGACATGAAGTGATCATTGCACTCATGAGCTCACTGTACTTAGGCCTACCTGTGTAAGCTTAAGCCAAAATGGTCAGTCAATAGTCTAACTGGCAGTGCTAATTAATTAGACTCGGTGCATTATCAAAAGCGGGGGGATACAAAGAGCAACCTATTTGGGAGCATCAGAAGGATTGGAGGGAGATTTTAGATATGAGCAGGGTACATTAATTATATACATGGATTAAATAGCCAAAGAATAAATAAAAGATGTTCTTTTTTTAAAAGACAGAGAGAGCTTTTTAATAATTCATTTATGTGCATTGATGTTTTGCCTGCCTGTATGTGTGTGTGTGAGGGTGTCAGATGGTGGAGTTACAGACAGTTGTGAGCTGCCATGTGGGTGCTGGGAATTAAATTCAGGTCCTCTGGAAAAACATTCAGTGTTCCTAAACACTGAGCAATCTCTTCAGCACCAGACAGAAAAACTTTTTAAGAATCTTGAAAGTAGCCGGGCGTGGTGGCACACACCTTTAATCCCAGCACTTGGGAGGCAGAGGCAGGCGGATTTCTGAGTTCGAGGCCAGCCTGGTCTACAAAGTGAGTTCCAGGACAGCCAGGGCTACACAGAGAAACCCTGTCTCGAAAAAACAAAAAACAAACAAACAAACAAAAAAGAATCATGAAAGTAAAATAATTAAAACCAACTATCTACTAATGACCAAAGAAAATAAAATGGCAAAAATAGATGTTTAAAGTTATGTAAGGTAAAAGTAGAAACAGTAACTGAGGGCTTGGTGGATAAGAAAAAACAGTGAGATGCTTGGTGGGTAAGAGCATTTGAATTTGATCCCAAGACTCCACAGTAGAAGGAGGGAACTCACATGAAGTTGTACTCTAACCTCTGCACATAGGCTGTAGCATATGCATGCTTTCATTCATACACACAGTCATGTACACACACAAATAATACATAAAGTGATTTATAGTTTAAACTTTTGAAAATAAATAGTAACTGAATGAATAAAGGAAATAGGGAAAGAGGAAAAAGAAAGGAGTTCTAGGCTAAAGAAGACAAAAGAGTGTTAGGAAGAAGAGAAGAGAGCAAGATGGAAAAATACTGATCACACAATAAAGAAACCTGTGTAAGCATAGGAAATGGGCCGAGCTACCTTTTTAAAAAGTGCTTAAATATAACTCAGCTATACCACTCGTGTGAATTTACCCAAAAGGTTCACATGTCTCAGAGGAACTTGTACTCTAGTGCTTAGTCAGTACTGTTCCCAGGAGCTAAGTTATGGAACCAACCTAAAATAATGAGTGGAGAAAATGTATACATATGCACATGCGCACGCGCGCGCGCACACACACACACACACACACACACACACACACACACAAAATGAAAATTTTCAGCCATAGTGGACAATTGATGGAACTGGAGATAATCATGGTAAGCTGATTAAACCAGTCTCAGAAAATATCATGTGTTTGCTCTTATTCATGGTTTCTAGATTTTATAGACACATCAGTTTATCTACCTATATAAGGTGTGAAAATGTCTGGACCAGGAACCAATCAGTAGTAAAAATGTAGGCTTGCTCAATGTGTACTATATACTCTTGTGTGGAAATGTCTTCATGTAACACAGTACCATGTACAATGAATATACACAATGTAAAAATCAGTATTGCACTCAGAGGAATCAAATGACAGTATGCCCACATTAAAACCAAGTTATGTATTGGGTACAGTGGGCATAATGGTGAACTGTGCTTCACAGTATACTTAAGGAGTCATGAAAGTGTTCTACTTTATTTTAAAACTGGAAGTAAAGGGAGAGAACTAGAAGTCAAACCTAGAAGTAAAAAGGACGTTTAGGGCAAATAAAAAGCTTCAATATATAGTGTTTTAAAAATAATAATAGCAGATATAGTACAAGGAACAAAAGAAAATTTAAAAAGCAATAAAATAATATTAGGAAAGACTATATACTGGAGCAGCTTTTTTCTGGAAGTTCTCTAATATTGGATTCTGCCAGCTGGAAGATTTTAGTCATTTAAGGTTGGGGGGTTCTTCTGTTTGTCCTGTTCGGGCTGGTATTGTACCTAAAGTGTTTGAAGGACCATTTCTGAACAATGTTGCAAGTCACTAACCTTTGCCTGCCAGGACTCACTTAAGACCACCTTTAACTTCTCAGGCTGTGGACTGGGCAGGTTCTCAGTCACTCCAAAGAATCTAGCTGGTATGTGATAGCATGGCTAAAGCCTGGGCACGATATGTTTCTTGAGTGGGGGTGAGGGTAAACAAAGTACTGAGGTATGTTACTGGAGAACCTTTCAGCAGTTTCTGATCCTTGTCAGTGTTGAACATCCAGTGGAGAGAGGATTGCTTGTAGTGTCCACAGATCTGGGCTTTGGAATCCTCAGACCAGAAGTAAAAATTTTCAAGGCTTGCCTCAGTTCTAGCCACCTGCTAGCTCCAGGATATGGTTATCTTGAAAGATAACAAGACTGTCAGGGCCACAGACAAGAAGGCCTTCATGGCCACTGGAAAGTCATGAGGCCAGCCAGCAGCCATTTCTCACCCATGAGCTGTGGCAAAGTGACTCTAGGCTTTCTGAAAATTTGTTCCTCCTTCTCTGGCCTCCAAGGAAGCTTTATGTTAAAGAGCAAATAGTTTCTTCTCAAGACAATGCCTCTTCTGGGACATGAAGAAACAATACCTCTCCACCACTACTGACTAGTTTTATAGGAATTACTGTCCCACCAGAATCCCCTACTGGATTTGAGGCTTTCAGGAACTGTGGCTCATCTTATGGATAACTCTGCTAAGCTGCACCGGGTTAGCTTTTAGATGATGCTTCTGTGCCCCTGCCACAAACACAGGTGCTGTCTTCCTTTTGTTCCCTCAGAGTTTCTGTATCTCAAGACATTTGCCTGTCCTTTTGTGGTCTCTGATATTCTCTCTCCCTGTGGAATGGTCTGTTGTGTGCTATCCTAAGTCTTCTCACTTGCCATATTAAAAAAAAAAAAAAAGCAGCTTCTGGTCCACCATCATCCCCTGGAAGTCCCTCATTATATCTTAATTATGGTTTAATGTGATGCTGATGCTTTCATTCTCTTCCTGCTTAATCCTAAAACATTACCACATGGATGGTGGCCACAGCTTCCTCAAACTGAAAATCATGAATAGAAAATTCCTAATACTTTGTATTTCAGAATAATCATCATTTACATGTTAACTTGCCCATCATATTCTCAAAGTTTAAAATAAATCCAGTGGTTTTCTGATCCCTTAATGCCATATAGTCTACTTTATATATTAGGCCCATTTTTTATGCCTCTGTAATAAATTCATTTCTCTCTCCACTGCCCCAAAATCATTTTTGTCAAAGCTCAATTGTTGTATAGTCGGGTTATTATGTATTTCTTCAATATTTCTCCACCTTCAGTTTCCATGCTCTTAATTCTGTATAAAATTAAATTTAGTTTTTTTAGATTGTTGTTTCACTGTGGGTTTTTGCAGTGCTTAAGATTGAACCTAGAGCCTCACACAAGTTAAGTATGTTCTCAAGCCCCTTGACTTTTTTAGCTAGGTATGGTTTGCATGCCTGTAATCCCAGTCACTAGGAACACTGGGGTTAGAGCATTGCAAATTCAAGCCTATTTGGACTATATAATAAGACTCAATCTAAACATAATTGGTAAATTAATTAGTTAAAATAATATATTCCCTTTTGTCACTTTCATTAACTTTTACCAACATTCTTACCAAAGTCTTTACTTTTAACTATTTTTTAGCTTTCCAATGTTTGCTATCCAAAGTTACATGTATTAAGGGTATAAAATAAAGCTATGTAGCACTGCTTCCTGTTTTCTCTAGATACACTGAGTCTTTAACCAAGAAATCTGATATACATCAAACCCCTTAGAGATTTATAGCACATAGGTGGTACAGCCAATAAGCTCTAAGTAAATTAGGTGTGAACAGAAGTATTTTATCACAATAGATACCACTCATCTAACAAATACTTATCACCTAACACTGATGTCACAGTGCATAATACTAAGGAACAATGAGCAATATTGAACGAGCTGGTAATACCCATCTATAAAGTTTGGTTTTAGAAAAACAGATAAGTTTTAAATTAAATTAAAAATACATTTCCTCAGTTGCATCTAACAACTTTTCAAGTGCTAAATATTCGTGCATAACTAATAGCTACTGTGTCTTACTGTGTAGATATGGAGCGTTTCCATTAACAAAGAAAATTTTATGGGACAGTGGTGCTGTAGAAATTGCAACCTCTGGGAAATGTTCAGCCTTGGTTTCTAAAACAAGGAGTTAGCCAAGGCCCATGATGCTAAAAAGGTAGTTGCAGCTAGGTTGTTTCTAGTGGCCTAACTAGTCATTTTTGTTATTTGTTAGCTTAGAAAGGCATTATTGTTGTCTTAATTCTGGTCTTAGTAGAATTCATCTCATTTGGGATTGCTCCCAAAATTGCAGTCAATAGCCTACTGAGACAGAAGTCATTTAAAGACTTTCCTGGGCTGGGTGTCCAAGCAGGCACCCTATTAATAATGTTAACAGCACAGCAACAAAAATCCCGGTACAACATGGGTACATGGAAGTCCTCTGGCTCTTACTGATAATTACCTATATGCCTATCCCATCAGTGCCAACTCAAACAATGCTTTTTTGTTTTTGTTGTTAATAATCTAGATAGCCTTCTGCCAGACTCTCCTACACTTTTAAAAAAAAATACATTTTCAAATCCACCTAATAGAAGTTACTATTGTAGCTCACTTGTAATCATGCTGACCTACACCATGACACTAGACGACTGAGTGTGCAGTGTAGACTGTAAGTTCTTGGAAAGCAAGAGCTGGATTCTGAATGTCTGCTAATTGCTAGCTTCTAACTCCTAGCAAACTGATTTCATGAGTACCACATTCTGCAAGTCTTTAGTAACTGTTGATTATGTTCTGCACTCATCTATTCTTAATCTTTTTTCACTTCAGTCTTCCTGATCTGTATTTTCTCTTTACTTAACAGACAGTGTGGAGCATTCATTATTAAGACAATTGGGCAGCTCTAGTCCAGCTCAACTGATTTCTTGTCCATTGATCCTTGTGTGACCAAGATCCAGCTTCAAGGAACCGGCTAGAAGCTGCCCGTTGTGAAACTTAGGGTTAGTTAATACCTCACCATACGTATTTATTCCATGATAAGCTGTCTGAATTTGGCATTTGCTTTTACTGCTGTTTTACAAATTTTAATTAGGTAGATGTGGCATTTGGCTTTATATGTGTTAGTTTAACTGCAGTAACACTTCCTAGATGTTTTATCCATTCCATAAATAATAACTATATCAGTAATAGTGAGGTGTCTTTCATTTTCTCTACTTGGTGTTACTTCTTTTAATCTCAAAAGTTTTAGACATTTTGTTTTCTATCTTCGATATTTAAACATTTTGGGTAAGAGTCATGTCTAATAGAGTTTTAATTCTCCCATAACTTATAGAATGTACTAGCCTTAATGGTTTCATTTTGTCAATTTGCTTTGCTGTATTATCACTTACTATGCTTTGTTGAATTTTTTTTGTTACTGCTACTCGTTTAGTGTTGTTTCTGCATGATTTTCTGAATTTAAATAGTATTTAATACTTTGTGATAACATCTTCCAAATATTAGAAATACTACCATGATCAGTATTCTTGCTTTTTCAGCTTATTAATTAAACTATATGAATTTTTTCTAATAACTCAGATAAAAGTGTAACCTCATACACCATCTATTTGATATCAAAGTTTATATAATGTTGATCCACCTCATAGAATTTTTATAAAAGAAGGGCTCACTTCTGGCATTATAATATACTTTTCCAGTGTATTAGTTCTCTTAGAATGCTCTCTTCCTTTTCTCACTTTTACCAATCTATACAATTACATATGATTAATTTAGTAAGACAATTATTTTCATTAAATGAAAAATTATTTCTTATACCAAAGGAAAACTAGATTCTAGTTACAGGGCCAACTCACATTGTAAACTTAGAAAATGGTAGAAGAGATTAATTGTTCAGAAGATGGAGGACAAGTCATATGTTTCTAATCAGGAAAATTTTCTGTAGTAGGACAAGAAATACCTCTTTTTATATTTATTAGTTCTTTCACTGGCTTGTTAACTTTAGAACAGAAAGAGAAAGGTCCAAATATCAACATTACCTTAATAATTCTCCCTCTCCTCACCTGTGCGAGCCCCACATGCAGTCCATGCTCAGCAGCAGCAGTAGAAACAGGACCAGACCCCAGGCGTCTTCCCATGAGTCAAAGAGGCAAAACCATAATAACTATGTTTGTCAGTTAAATGGTTTCCTGAGAATGATAGGACCCCATGTCTATATACTGGCATATGAATATCTCATGCACTAATTATTCTCAGTTTTAAAATGTAATAGACTAGTAAGTCCCATAATGAAACGTCAAAAGAAGATTTTTGTTCTGTAATTTAGAAAAATTATTAACCAGTGATGTTAGAAATCTTTTTAATAGCACTATCCTTGAGAACAAAAAAGGTTACTGTTTGGTTTTTAAAGTGTTAAACATGATGCTAAACAAATCCTGGACTGTTAGTAAAACTTAATGATGTATTATATTGAACAAAGAATTCTGATAATAATTAATACCTAGTGTGTTTCTTTACAGTTATATATATTATATGCATACATATAAATATATAGATTATGTGTGTGCTCATATACATCATATATACACACATACAATTCATACATGTATACAGTCTTGAAGTTAGCTTTATTTTGAGAAATTAATAAAAACTTTGGATTTAATGACAATTGAGTTATGGGTGGAATCATTTGTCTTTCTTCTTGGCTTAGCTTGGTAAGCCAAATATACTGCCTCTAAAAACAGTGAGAGGACAGAAACCCTCCTTATGTATTATAAGTGAATCCCAGTCATTTATTTCTATGTTTAGTATACCTTCAATCAATTTTTTAAAGTATTTATTTTAGTGCCCATTTTGAAAAACCAATCTGAAGAACACATCTGAAATTCACTGTGCTAAGATGAAATTGAAACTATAAAATTAGTGAATACAATCAACATGACTTTGCAACTTGTTATACCAAAACCTCAGATACATTTAAAATAGAAAGGAATATTCAGAATTTAAAACTTTAACTTCTATCTTGATTAGGTGATTTCTTCAGGTGGAATAAAGTCACACACAAAAATTCTTTGCATATTTCCCAAAAATTATACTTCGGTAAGGTTAAAATTCAGAATCAAAGGCCTGGAAAGAACAATCAGGAAACAGCCAATTCAACTTACCACATTTCAGGGTTACATTGATACTTCTAGACCTATACTTTTGACTAAAATTTATTCAGGAATCTCCCGACATAAGGCAAAGGATGACTGGAAAGAGCCTCAGTTAGGAGAGTGCTTGCCATGAAATCAGGAGGACCTGAGTTCAATTCCCAAAGCAATGTAAAAAGGCTAGGCATTATAATTCACACCTGTAATCTCAGTGCTGGAAAGAAGACTCCCTGGGGGTCATTGGCAGCCACACACACAGAGATGCATGCACCCACACTCATGTGCAATGACTGCACACTAACACACATACAATATACACTATATACCAGAGGCAAGGTGAAAGATTTTGCCTGAAGGATGGATATCAGTGATGTTTATATTGCAGGCATGGTAGTATATTCCTTTCATCTCAACACTCAGGAGGTAGAGAAAGGTGAATCGCTGAGTTCAAGGCCAGCCTGGTCTATATTGAGAGTTTCAGGCCAGCCAGAGTTACATGAGACCCTATCTCAAAAATAAAACCAAATTAATGATGATGGTGATGATGATGTTGATGATGATGATGTTGGTTCTATCTCTTTTGCTTCTGTATTTTCATCAGTGTGCATACATTCTTAAAGGTATGCTTTCTGCTTTCGTCTTTCCATGATAAACACCATTTTCTGGTTACCATCTACAGTAGCTGCCATTTGTTGTACCTGCAACAATTTTTTGACTCTGCTTTTATGTACTGGACAAATTTTCTACCTTATACATTTTATTTATTTCTCTCAACAATCAAGTGCTACTCAAGCTCACTTACTTTTTGTTAATGTTTTTTTATTAGATATTTTCTTTATTTACATTTCAAATGCTGTCCCAAAAGTTCCCTAT
>NC_034594.1:34694727-34710769 GCF_900095145.1 Mus pahari | reverse complement strand
GGTAGTCTCTGGATAGTCCATCCTTTCATCTTAGCTCTAAATTTTGTCTCTGTACCTATATCCTTTCATGGGTATTTTGTTCCTTATTCTAAGAAGGAATGAAGTATCCACATGATGGTCTTCCTTCTTGGTTTTCTTGGCACACTTACTTTATATTGCCAAGTTTTACATTTTGTTTCTGTCCAACATAATTTTGTTTCCTACTGGTCTCATGGTTGTTTGTCTGGGTTCTGAAAATATGAAACAGTAGACATAAATTTTCACATAATGAAATAAGAGATTATGGTTTCCAGTTTTATTATTTTTAGACCTTCTGATTAACAAAGCATAAATTAATATAATGCCAAACTTGACTATTGTTATCTAAAAATGCATAGTAATAGACTGCATAATTAGACATTTTATGTAAGACATCACTCACTAATGAGTGGTTACATATTACATATTTATTTTTAAAACATGTAATTTGCAAACTTCCCATCTAGTTATTGTTCATTTACTCATAATGATGTACTTCTTCATGAGCAGAAGGCACAATTTCATTACTTAATAATATATGACAATGATTTTCTTAAGGAAGATAGTGTCTTATGTATACCTATAGATGTAATTGTCATTTGGTACTTGTGATGCTCAGTTTTGATTTTCAGCATAACAGGATCCAGAATCACTGAAGACACGAATCTGTGGGCATGTCTGTGAGGAATGGTTACCTTGGTTAACTGAGATCTTCTCCAGCTCCATCCATGCTGGGATGTCAACTAGTGTTGTCATTGTTCAGATTTTTTTCAAGCAACTATATTGTTGAGAGGCTGTGGATACAGCTTCCCTGTTAATACCTTTAAAACACAATCTTAGAGTAGTGTTATAGTCGATATTTAATCTCACATTGGGGTTTCTACCCCACCTTTGATCATCTAGTTCCCAGATAAAAGACACACAAACTTTATATTTATAATAACCCTTAATTAGCACTACAGCTGGGCATATATCTATCCTCTGAGCTATACAGGCCATTTCCCTGAATTATAACTTGCCCTGTTCCATCTTGGCAGTTCTTAAATCCAGTTGTCCAGCCCTCGTGGACGTATTTTCATTACTCACCTTCCCCATGGTGTCTTCTCTTCATACACTCTCTCTCTCCCCTTCTTTGTGGTCTCAGACTCTAAACCTACATATCTCTCTTCGGCCCAGCTACTGACTGTAAGCATCTAATTTCACCAATCAGGGATAGATTGCCAGGCAAAGTTATTATAGCATCACTTGTATAAGGGCAGATTTCTTAATCCCTGGGGGCAACCAGGCCGGTATTTAGCATTACAATACATATCAATAGACCAGACCTTAACAGAGTAGGCTTCTTCATTCTCTGACTTTTAATATATTTCTGCCCCCTCTTCTCCAGTGTTCTCTGAGCCTTAGGTATAGGAGTTATGTTGTGGATGTACCAGATAGAGTCAGGCACCTCACAGTCACTTATTCTCTGTGGTATAAATTATTATAGCAATAATTTATTTTTACTATAATAATCTTCACTTCAGCCACTGCAAAAAGAAGCTTTTTTGATAAGGGATGAGAGCTACACCTATCAGTGGGTACACATATTTAGAATACAGGTGGAAATTATACTGGTTTAGCGAAGTTTCAGTAGTAGATTATCCTTTTACTTTTCAGATCTCAGGATGAAGAGACTCCCTTGAGTCCCTAAAATACTTTGCACTTCTTCTCAATAGTATTAAGACTGTTAAAAACTGTGGAGACTTTAACTGGATGCATTTAGCATTATGAGATGGCCCTAAGTTAGCATTATGAGATGCCCCTAAGCCTATGCACACAAGCAGTGGATGTCAAGTTGACAAGGGGTAGACCTGTGAATATTAATATTGTCAGCTTGATAGCTCTAGAGTCCCTGGAAACAAGCCTCTCAGGGTGTCCGGGAGAGACTTTCTAAATTAGAAGCCAGCCGAGGTGAGAAAACTCCGATGTGCACAGCAGACATTCTATAGACTTGTCTTCTGGAAGGACAGAAGGGAAAGAATGCAGCAGCATTCGTCTCTTTGCTCCGAGGTTGTAGGCACAAGGTAACCACCCGCTGCAAGGTCCTGTCACCATGTCTTCCCCACCATGACAGCAGTGCCTTGGAACTTATTTTGCCAGAGCACCAAAACAACAGAAACAAAAAATAACCCAGTATTTCTTATAAAGGCAAGTGGTAGAAGACATTTCTTTAAGTAATTCTTTTTGTCCTTTTTTTATTCATTTATTTATATACTTTACATCCTAACCACAGTTTCCTCTCCTCCTCTTCTTCCTCCCAGTCCTTCTCCCCCACCTCCTCTCTCCTCACATCCAATACTTCTACTCACTTTCTCTTCAGAAAAGGGGGAGGCTGTAGCCAGGTTTTTGGCTATTTTATGAGTTTCTAGTTTACCACCCTTAGTCCATCCTTCCAAGCGCCTTACATTAGGTAGGAGAGAAAAAAAGGCTAGAGGGTAAAAGGGTGTCAATATCATTAGACTGCTCCCTGCTGACTAGAGGCATCAAGTTCCTTGGGGCAAGTTTGATCTTCACCATTAAGTTATCTAACTTCTTTTTTCATGTCCCCTTTGGCATGAGCACTTGACAAACAGCAACCAGCAGCCACTCTCAGGGCTCTAGTCTTTCTATACCTTCTCAAGAGTCCCCAGACTTCCAAATGGCAAACACTTGCAGAAACTGTCTGCAGCTGTCAGAATCATACCCCTGCTAGACTAAGAGGCAAATCAGTCAGCTGCTGTGGATAATCTAAAGCAGCCCTATATCTCTCACCTGGTATTAAAACAAAAACATATTCCTGTTACCTTTCTGTTTTTTTTTTTTTAAAGAAACCAAAATTATCACTTCAGGAGGCCTCCCATGGGTATCGTCCAGCCTTGCCATATCAAGTTGTAGTAAGACACGGTGCATCTTCTCCTATTGAGGATTAAAGAGGCAGCCCAGTTAGGGGGAAGAGATCCAAGGCAGGCACTGTAGTCCGAGACAGCCCCTGCTCCTGCTATTAGGAGTCCCACATGAAGACCAAGCTACACAACTATTGTGTAGCTTGCCTAATATGTGCAGAGGGCCTAAGTCAGTCCCATGCAAGCTCCCTGGCAGGCAGTTCAGTCTCTGTGAGCCCTTATGGGCCCAGGTTAGTTAATTAGGTTTTCTTGTAATGTCCTTAACCTTAAAGTTTAGGGACCTAAAATCTCCTCCTCCTCCTCCTCCTCCTCCTCCTCCTCCTCCTCCTTCTCCGCCTCTTCCTCCTCCCTCTTCTTCCTCCTCCTCCACAGGATTCCTCGAGCTCCGCCGTTTGGCTGTGGACCTCTGCATCTGTTTTCACTGGTTGCTAGGTAAATGATGATTACGCTAGACTCCTGTCTGCAAGTGTAGTCGAATATCATTAATAGTGTCAGGCTTGCTCTCATAGCATGATTCTCAAGCTGGACCAGTCTTTGGTTGGCCATTCCCTCAATTTCTGCTCCATCTTACCCCTGCACATCTTTGGAACTCTTCCATTGGAAGTCTTGCCTGGTTACAGGAGATGGCCAGTTCAGGCTCCACATACCCCATTACTAGGAATCTTAGCTAAGTCACCCTCAGAGACTTCTGAGAGTTTCCATTGCCCTAAGTTTCTAGCTCATTCCAGATATCCCGCACCCCCGATTCCAGCTGTCTCTCCCAGTTCTCTCTCCCTCCATCTTCACCTAACCTGATTCCTCCTGTTTGCATCTCTACCCCTACCCTTACTTAATCCCCTTCCCCTGTCTGTTTTATTGCCCTTCTTAGTAACAAGATAACAGAAAATATATATTAATTAGAACTATCATTATGATATTAATATCGTATTATTAACAAGCAATGTGCTTTAAAGAGTCTATAACCAATTCTAAGTTTAGACAAAAAAAAAGGCTAGAGATACTCTCATTTTTGACAGGTGGGTTTGGAGGTTTATTTTACACATTAACCTGTTCCTTTGTTGAAAGTATCAAACAAACAACTGAAAATCACCTCATAGATTTTGAAGATCAGAATTTGTGTATATATTTCTAACTGAAGGAAAGTTGCCAAAATATGATTTGTAATATACAAAATTGTAATCCCTTGTTAATATTTAGTTCTTTCCCCATTAAATATTCAACTAAGATGTTACTATGTAACTAAAGTTACTGCATTTCTGTCTTTATTGATGGGGGAAGTTGAGATAGGGTCTGAAGTAGCTCAGACCAGCCAAAAACTTGTTTAGCTGGAAATGACTCTGAACTCTTGATCAATCTGCCTCCAACTCCAGAATCTTGGATTATGGGCATGCACCACCACCCCTGGCTTTTTATCTCAGTGACTTTGTAAAAGTAGCAGTGTAGAATACAGTGCCTCCTCCCCTCATGTGTGCTGCCAGGCATCTTGGTTGGCACTAGTGTGCATGTGAGTAGTTCCATTTTCTGAGGAGGCCACTATATGAAAAAGGCAGAAATGCTAAAGAGAATACAGTCTGTTTTGTTTTTTGACAAGACCTTGTAAATTAAAATTGTTTTAGAGAAAATAAATATAAGAGAGAAATGATTTAGAGTTGCGTGGGTTGGGGAGGAGCTGGAAGAGTTGGGGTTGGGAGTAGTGATCAGAATATATTGTATTAAAATGTTTTCAATATAAAAAGATATCTTAACCCTTAAAATAGTAATAATAAATACTTAGCTCTGACTTGGAATATAATAGATCTAACAACATAAAACCCATTTAATGTATCCATTACTTTATAAATATTACTTTTTAAATTATATGTCATGTCTGCTTGTATTGGGTAGACCCATGACCGAGAATTCAATTTCCTTTATTGTCTTCTAAATTATTTTTTTAAAGATTTATTTATTATATACTGTAGCTGTCTTCAGGCACTCCAGAAGAGGGCATCAGATCTTGTTACGGATGGTTGTGAACCACCATGTGGTTGCTGGGATTTGAACTCCGGACCTTCAGAAGAGCAGTCGGGTGCTCTTACCCACTGAGCCATCTCACCAGCCCTGTCTTCTAAATTATTGGAGGAAACATCCCCAAATTTTTCCTATAGAACATTTTCTTTTTTTTTCTCTTTTTTTTAATTAGCCAGGCATGGTGGCGCACGCCTTTAATCCCAGCACTTGGGAGGCAGAGGCAGGCAGATTTCTGAGTTCCAGGCCAGCCTGGTCTACAAAGTGAGCTCCAGGACAGCCAGGGCTACACAGAGAAACCCTGTTATTCTGAAAGTCCCCTATATTCCCCCCCCTGCCCTGCTCCCCAACCCACCCACTCCCGCTTCCTGGCCCTGGCATTCCCTTGTACTGGGGCATATGATCTTCGCAAGACCAAGGGTCTCTCCTCCCATTGATGGCCAACTACTCCATCCTCTGCTATATATGCAACTAGAGACATGGCTCTAGGGGGTACTGGTTAGGTCATATCATTGTTCCTCTTACAGGGTTGCAGAGCCCTTTAGCTCCTTGGGTACTTTCTCTAGCTCCTTCTTTAGGGGCCCTGTGTTCTATCCAATAGATGACTGTGGGCATCCACTTCTGTATTTGCCAGGCACTGGCATAGCCTCACAAGAGAAAGCTGTATCAGGGTCCTGTCAGCAAAATCTTTCTGGCATATGCAATAGTGTCTGGGTTTGGTGGTTGTATATGGGATGGATCCCCGGGTGGGGCAGTCTCTGGATGGTCCTTTCTTCTGTCTCAGCTCCAAACTTTGTCTCTGTAACTCCTTCCATGGGTATTTTGTTCCCCATTCAAAGAAGGAACAAAGTATCCACACTTTGGTCTTCCTTCTTCTTAAGTTTCATGTGTTTTGCAAATTGTATCTTGGGTAGTCTAAGTTTCTGGGCTAATATCCACTTACCAGTGAGTGCATATCAGGTGTGTAGAACATTTTCATATGCACCTTCCAATTGATCTTTTTTTGTTAAAAAATCATTTAAACCAAATACATTTATATAGTATAGTTGAATGTAACTGAGAGCATAGTGTTTATTGTTTTTTTCTGATATTTACAAGTAGTTTGTTCTGTTTTGTATAAAATAGAGTTGCAATTAAAGTCTGTCTAAATAGGGTCTTATGTGTCATGCTAACTGCTTGCTCAGAAATAACATCATGCTTAGGAACTGTCAAATTTTATTATGCTTATTAATCATTGAACTATAGCTGTATGAACTCAAAGTTGCAAATCCTTATTTCCTCTTGAGAGTTACTGCACCTTCATTGATGAGCAGTTATGACTTGATTTTCATTATCTTCATAGAAATTAAGGCCCTGGGGTTAAAGAGATGGCTCAGCAGTTAAAGGCACTTATTACACTTACAGAGGACCCAGGTTTTGTTCCCAGCATTATATTAGGCAGCTCACAACTGTTAAGTCTAGTTCCAGGAAATCTGGCCTTGTCTTCTGCTTTTGTGGACACTGCATGCACACGGTGCATACAAAGACAAGCAAAAACAAATATATACATATATATGTGATGGTTTGAGGAAAATGGCGCCCATAGGCTCATAGAGAGTGACACTATTACTGCTAGGAGGTGTGGCCTTGCTGGAACAGGGTTAGCCTTGTTGGAGGAACAGTGCCACTCTTCTTCATGCTGCCTGAGGATTCAGATGTAGAACTCTAAGCTACCTCTCCAGCACCATGTCTAGCTGAATGTCACCATGCTCCCTGCCATGATGATAATGGACTAAATCTCTTAACTTTAAGACAGCCCCAATTACATGTTTTCCTGTATAAGAGTTGCTGTGGTCATGGTGTCTCTTCATAGCAATAAAGATAGAAGAGAGCCCAATGGAGGAGTCAGGGGAAAGACTGAAAGAGCTGAAGGGGTTTGCAACTCCATAAGAAGAACAACAATATCAACCAATCAGGTCCCCCAGAGCTCCCAGGGACTAAACAACCACCAACCAAAGAATACACATGGAGGGACCCATGGCTACAGCTGCATATGTAGCAGAGGATGGCTTTGTCTGGCATCAGTGAGAGGAAAGGCCCTTAGTCCTGTGAAGGCTTGATGCCCCAGCATAGGGGAATGTAGAGAGAGGGTGGGGGGGGAGCACCCTCATAGAAGCAAGGGGGGCAGTGAGATAGGGGATTTGCAGAGGGGAAACCAGGAAGGGAGATAACATTTGAATTGTAAATAAATAAAATAACCAATACAATTTTTTTTTAAAGAAAAGAAAAGAAAATGGCCCTCATAGACTCAAAGAGACTGGCACTATTAGGAGGTATGGCCTTGTAGGAATAGGGTTGGCCTTGTTGAAGGAAGTGTGTCACTGGGGGTAGTCTTTGAGGTTTCAGAAGCCTAAACCAGGCCCAGTGTCACTCTTTTTTCCTACTGCCTGAAGATCGAGATGTAGAACTCTAAACTACCTCTCCAGCACCATGTCTGCCTGAATGCCGCCATGCTTCCTGCTATGATGATAATGGACTAAACCTCTGAACTGTAAGCCAGCCCCAATTAAGTGTTTGCCTTTATAAGAATTGGTGTGGTCATGATGTATCATCACAGCAATAAAAACCATAAAACAGCATATATAAATAAAAATAATTTATTTTATTTTGTGTAAATGGGTGTTTTGCCTGCAAATATGTTTATATACTACATGCCTTGCACTTGTAGAGGCCAAAAAAAAGGCATTGCATTTTCTGGAACTGTAGTTGCAGACAGTTGAGTGCTGCCATGTTGGTGCTAGGAATTGACCATGGGTCCTCTGCAAGAACAGTCTCTATGCCGTTAACTGCTGAGCTATCTCTCCAGCCTGAAGTGGAAGTAAATTTTAAAAACAGAAGAAAAACAGAGACCTTTTAGCCTCCAGACAAGATCTAGTCAAGTCTTGCTTCTCCCGTCCTTGTGGTAGTCAGCATAGTTCATTCATCCTTGTTACAATGCTTTGGTTTGGGTTTTGGTATACTGGAGATTTTGTTTAGATTTTTGTTTTTGAAACAATTTCATGTAGCTTAGATTGGCCCCAAACATAGCTAGGGTTGGCAGTGAACTTCTGATCCTCCCGTCTCTACCTTCTGAATACTAGAATTGTAGTTGTGTGCCACCACACCCAATCTCATGTGATGCTGGAGTTGGAACCCAAGCTCTCATGCACTCTAGACACTCTACCACCTGAACTACATCCACAGACCTCCAGGTGTTGACTGTATGTGCTAATCATAAACATGATCCAGAAGATAGGAACATGAAAGAGAGAAGCTTAAAATTTTCTAAGTTTAGCCAGGCATGGTGGCGCACGCCTTTAATCCCAACACTTGGGAGGCAGAGGCAGGTGGATTTCTGGTCTGAGTTCGAGGACAGCCTGGTCTACAAAGTGAGTTCCAAGACAGCCAGGGCTACACAGAGAAACCCTGTTTTGAAAAAAAAAAAATTTCTAAGTTTTTATTTTTCATATTAATAAACTTAAAGCATCTTTCAAAAACTTTATCCATGAGTTTTATATGTGCAGATTCAATCAACTTTAGATAAAAAATATTTAATTGTATTTATATTGAACATGAACTGATACTTTTTCTTGATATTCCCTAAATAATACCATATTATTATTTATATATTATTCACATTGTACTAAGTAATCTAGAAATGGCTTAAGTATATGGTATGTGTGCAAATTACATGCAAATCCTGTATCTTTTTATATAAGGGACTTGATTAGTAACCAGTTGATTTTTTTCTAGGGCCCTAAAACCAGTCCTTTATGAATTCTGAGGGAGGCCTAGAAATGTAACATTAGACTGAAAAGCTGTCATCTGAAAGCAGATTAAACTCCAAAGGCTAACCTTAGACTTTTCTCTGACATAATTCATTATTTACATTCTAACCATTGATACAGTGTTGCTTCAACTGAACAACATGTCTAGATGAAAGCCCCTTTCCCTGCTATAAACCTGAAATTACAGAATCGTTTCATTTATGAAGTCAAATGAATCTTAGAAATCCTTGTGTCTTTTACTATGCATGAAGAAACATTGAAACAGTCTTATGTTACCAGGGTTGCTTTTGGTTTTAGAGAGTATTCCTACACAAGCAGGAGTAACAAGCAGGCCCACCAAGCAGAGTTTTGTTTTGCTTATTGAAAATAGATTTTTTTCATACAATATATTCAGATTATGGTTTCCCTCCCCTAAGTCCTTCCAGATTTCCCTCTTCACCCACCCAATTCCACATCCTTTCTTGATCTTTCTTACTAGAAAACAGACATCTAAAATAAATTAATAATTATGATGATAATATAAAAATCAAATTTGAATAGGACAAGACAAAACAAACAAAAACAAAGGATCAAAGAAAAAGCACAAGAAATGGATATACACAAAGACACACACACTGACAAACACAGAAGTCCCATAAAAACACAAATCAGAAGTCATAAATGTAGCAATTTATTAAAAACTCCTGCCATGAGGTTTCTACCCATCTTAGACCATTTATGACCCTAAATGAAAGATACACATAGCCTTTATATTTTATTATGCCTTAAGCAACACAATAGCTGGACAACTGCCTACCCTCTATACTGTTAGAATTTACTTTCCCAAGTTATTACTTACTATGTTTTATTTGGGCTGCTCTTAGCTCCAGCCAGGCAGCCCTCTGGGCCATGTTCTCTTGGTTCAGAGGCCATGATGACTCTTCCAGCTTCTCTACCCCATGACCACTCCGTCTCTCTCCCCTCCTTGTGATCTCTAGCCCAGGAAACCTAAACGCTGCCTATCTCTCTTCTCCCCAACTATTAGCTGCTGGCATCTTTATTTACCAATCAGAATTAACTGGGGGCAGGTTCCCAGAAGGTACAGCAGACTCCAGATCTTGGGGACCAACACTTAGCATTACAATAAACTGCAAAAGAAGAAAGCTAAACAATATATATAAGCAAAAACCCTGTGAGGTAGGAGGGGGAAAAGTTTAAAAAAAAAAAAAAGACAAGCAGTTTGAGATAAAGATCCTTCCAAAAATCCTTGAGTTCATGTTTCCTTAGCCATCATCTCTTGGCAGTGCCAGTGATGGGTCCCATCTCATGGATGGTCTTAAATTCAACCAGATACTGAGTGGTTAGTACCGTAAGTTCTGTGCCACTATTGAACTAGCTTAGGTAGGTAAGATGTTTTGTAATTGGTACATTGGTAGTGTTCACAGTACCTTCCAGATCCCTGAACACTACTCAGTAGGAGTGAAGGCTCTAGGTAGGCACCAGCTTGACTTCTCCATGATTACTGAGTTGTGTAGGTGTTGTCTTCAACGGTAGAGCCTTAACATCAGTTTGTGGAGAGTATCCAATAGCCTTGGCAATAGCCTGAGTTTGGAGGGGGGGTAGCTCCCAGAGAGCATCTTTGGCCCAAAACTTGATTAGATATAACCCAGTCCCAGAACTGGAATTTTTATTTGACAAGAAAAGATTTCCAGTTGGACCTCTAACTTCCCCCAATATTTGGCAGTTTCATTTATATCACCTTCATTCATGTATATATTTTAGGAAGCTTTTAATGAATTAGGTTTCCATACAACCTAATGGCCATGAAGTTTAGCTATCCCTCCACATATTTCCTCTCTCACTCCCCTCTTCTTTTCTCCTTATTCCATCCTCCCATTCCAGTGGCCCACATCCATCCATAACTGCTTTTCTATTAACCCCTTTCCAGGGTGATCCAGTTCTCCTCACAGCCCCTACTCTATACTTAAGCCCTGTGGTATTGTGGAGTATAGCCTATTTATCCAAGACTTAACAGCTAATATCCACACATAGGCAAATAGATACTATACTTGTCTTTTGAAGTCTGGGTTACCTCACTCGATTATTTTTCCTAGCTACATTCATTTATTTACCTATGAATTTCATTATTTCACTTTTTGTTACTTTTTTTTTGAAACAGGGTTTCTCTGTGCAGCCCTGGATGTCCTGGAACTCACTTTGTAGACCAGTGATTAGACTCAGAGATCTGCCTGCCTCTGCCTCCCAAGTTGTAGGATTAAAAGTGTATGCTACCATGCCCAGCTTATTTCACTTTTTAATGACTTTTTAATGTTCCATGGCACAACCATACATTTTCCTTATGCAATCATTAGATCACTGACATGTAGGGAGTTTACAGTTCCTGGATATTATGAAGAGAGCAGTAATGAAGGAGTGTGATTAAGGAAGTATCACGGTACTATGACGTAGTGTCCTTTGGGTATATGACCAAGTAGTACAGCCAGATCTTGAAATAAACCGAGTCCCATCTTACTAAGAAATTGCCACATTGATTTCCATGGTGTCTGTGCAAGCTTGCACCCCCACCAGCTATGGATGAGTGTTCTCATCTATGGATGAGCATCCTCAGCAGCAACAGCTGTCATTTGTTTTATTGATCTTGCCAACAAGGGTTTTATTCCTAAAGCAACGAGGACCTTTGCCTCACTCTGACTGGTCAAAGTTTGGCCTCACATTCTTATACAATTGGCTAACTAAAAGCAGCACATTTGATAAGCAAAATGCAACTTTTTAAAGAACTAATTTTTGTTATATAGTATGCAATGTTTATTAATTTTATTATTTTGTGTCTATGAGTATCTTGCCTGCATGTAGTTATGTGCACCATTTGTATGCTTGGTGCCAGTAGAAATCAGAAGAGGGTATCAGATTCTACTCAGACTAGAGTTACAGATATTTGTGAGTTGCCATGTGGTTGCTGGAAATTGAACTCTGGTCCTCTGGAAGAGCAGCCAGTATTCTTGACGGCTGAGCCATCTCTCCAGCCCTAAACATTTTTGTTATTGTACTTTGGTTTTGGGTTTGTTTGTTTTTTTTTGAGATAAGCCCTGTCTATCCTAGAACTCACATGTAGACCAGGCTGGTCTAAAACTCATGGAGATTTGCCTGCCTCTGCCTCCTGAGATCTAGAATGAAAGGTATGCACCACCACATCCAGCCCAGAGTGCAACTTTTGAAAACAGGATGCAACCTTAAGCACATGCTTTGATCTTAAGAAAATGATGATGGGGGTGATAAAAATTTATAAATTCCTTTGTTTTACATTTTTATTGAAAATTTCATATATACATATAATGTGTTTTGATTAAACCCATCCCCATTCCATCCCATCCAGTTTGTACCCTTTCCTAACCTAACCGCCATTTTTATTCCAATTTCATATGCTGCTTTTTAAACCCACTGAGTACACTTAGTGCTGCCTATGCATGTGTGTAGGACCATCTACTGGAACACAGATAAGCCTCTCAGGAGCCATATCCCTAAAGAAAACTTACTCTCCTTCCTCCACCTGCCATAAGGTGCTAACCGAGTCTCAGTGGGCTTGGGGTGACTTGATCTTGTCAAGGTCTCATGTGTGCAGTCACAGCCACCGTGAGTTCCCGTGTGAAGTGATCCTAAGCAGCAAATACAGTGTCAGTGCAGACACTTACTGCCTCTTACACTTGCTACCTTCTGCCACCTCTAAGGGACAGGGCGTGGTACACATATCCCATTAAAAATTGAGACCTTTACAGTCTTTTATTCTCTGTACAATAACCCATTGTGGGTCTCTATTGATCTCCATCCACTGCAAAAAGAATCTCTGATAAAGGTTGAGAGATGCACTAATCTAAGGATATGAGGATAACTTAGGAAGACAGTTTAATACTATATCCATTTGCCAGAATAATAGGATTATGATTCCCCCAGGACCTGTGACTAAGTCACAAGTTCATGCTCCAGTTGTGTGGTGTGTGTATATGTGTGTGTGTGTTTACATAAACACATGAGCAAGTGCACACTACAGTACATGTGGAGGTCAGAGGACAACTTGAAGGAGTCAGTTCTCTCCTTCCATCAAGTTGGTCCCAGGAATTCAACTCAAAATCCTTAGCAGAAACACCTCTCTCATCGAGCCATCTCTCTCTTGGTAATGAGCTATGAAGATGGTACAGCAGTTAAAGTCATGTGAAGACTAGAGTTCAGATATGGATTTGACTGAGAGGTCTCAATGAGTGAGGTTTCAGGGGAGAGATTAAGGATGATTCCCAAGATCTACCTGAGGTCTGCTAGCAAGCATTTGCACACATGTGTACCCACCCATCCACATACATACACAACACACACATGAAAATTGAAAGACAAAAAAATCCTGGTAATATAACACGTGTTCACTAAATTTGCTAGATCATTACTATATACTTCTACTTTTTCTTTTTCTTTAAGATTTATTATTATAAATAAGTACATGTAGTTGTCTTCAAACGCACCAGAAGAGGGCGTCAGATCTCATTATAGGTGGTTATGAGTCACCATGTAATTGCTGGGATTTGAACTCAGGACCTTCAGAAGAGCAGTCAGTGCTCTTACCCGCTGAACCATCTCACCAGCCCATACTTCTACTTTAAAAGTTCATAATGCTCCATGTAAATAATTATTAACTTTGTTAATGGCATACTGTAAAATCATGCTAGTTTATCACTTCAAGACAATAGTAGGACCTCACATTTATAGCGACCCTTACAATTTATAAACACGTCATACAAATTATCCCATTTTGTCCACTCAATACTTTTGTGAGAGTTTTCTGTAAAAGAATTGAAGCTTATACTGGTTCAGACAATCACTCAGTATGGCATTCCTAGGTGATAGAAATCCTAATTACTAAAAAGTAATCACAATGAGGAAGTTAATCATCTTTGGAAAATAGGGCAGGGTCAAAGGAACAACCCAGAAAGAACATAATACTTTTGAGACATTCCATCCAAGAATTATGAACCATCTTTCATTTAATAAGTAAAATCAGTCTATTCTAATTTCTTAAGGATATGGGAATCTAATAAAAAATATTTAAATTCTAAAACAGAAGGAAAACCATAAGAAACACAAATCTGTAGCTACATGCTTTTATCAAGCAACCTAAGAATACAAACCAGTTTCCTAACCAAATAGTGGGAATATGGTTATTCTAGAACTTTTTAAGATTACTCACTAAAGGCAATATTGTTCAAGTTAGCATTCTGGCAAATATAAGAAACACATGGTAAGAAGCAGGAGTGTCTAGAGTTTCCCAGAAAACCTTTAGCCTTCAGACAATAGAAGATAGCTCTAGGGGGCTGGTGAGATGGCTCAGTGGGTAAGAGCACCTGACTGCTCTTCCGATGGTCCAGAGTTCAAATCCCAGCAACCACATGGTAGCTCATAACCACCAGTAATGAGATCTGACGCCCTCTTCTGGAGTGTCTGAAGACAGCTACAGTGTACTTACGTATAATAAATAAATAAATCTTTAAGAAAAAGAAAAGAAAAGAAAGAAAAAAAGATAGCTCTAGCCTGTGCCATCCACTCTTGGGAACATAGCACATCTCAAAATGTTTCTGAAACAAAATCCATCACCAAAACATCTGTTCCTTTTTCCTCTCTATTTTTGCTATTAGCTACAAGGTAGGCATTCATCAGTCTTTGTGTATAAATTTCCCTCCATTTAGTCTTGTTATCTTAGCTCTACCATTGAACTACATCCCCAGCTCTGCTAGTTGGGGAACGGTTACTCAAGCATAGTTTGTTATATCCTGGTGATGGGTACTAGACTCAAAAGATTATATATAATTAGATCTCATTCTTTTTCAATTTTTTATTATCTTTAATTTTGTGTACTTGTGCATGTGTGTAGGTTATGTGCATGTGAGTGCAAGTACCTGCAGAGGCCAAAGGTGCCAGACTCCCTGGGGCTGGAGATGCAGGCAGTTGTGGGCCACCTAACATGGGTGCTAGGAACCAAAGCCATATCCACTAGAAGAGCAGTACATGCTTCTAACCACTGACCTATCTCTCCAGCCCCAAATTTGATCTAATTCTAAAATAACGGGCATTATCATAACTGTCTTATGGTCTCCTTAACTCAAAAATTTGTTAAATAAATAAATAAATCATTGGAGTAAATTGCCTTATAATACTCATTTTGGTAAGCTTTCTTTAGCTTATGATTATTAAATGCTTTGTAACATTCTTTTTAAGTTGGGAGACTATTTTGTAAAATCACAAAGTATCTTTTTTTTTTTTTTTTTTTGGTTTTTTGAGACAGGGTTTCTCTGTGTAGCCCTGGCTGTCCTGGAACTCACTCTGTAGACCAGGCTGGCCTCGAACTCAGAAATCCGCCTCCCGAGTGCTGGGATTAAAGGCATGCGCCACCACCGCCCGGCTCACAAAGTATCTTAAAGTGCTATTAATAAACTATAATTGCACAATTAAAGCATGTTTAATTCTCCAAGCATCCAGATCTGTTATTACACTTTAAAACTAACACATGAACTTTCTCCTGACAGTGAACTGCTCTAGCAGTGGCGTGCTATTTCTTTACTGGTAGATAGGCTCCAAGTTCTAGATCAGAAGAGTGCCCTATATGCCCATAGCATAAAACTTGAAACTATACATAGTAAAATTTCCCTTTAGGGAAGTTTTGCTTTTTAATCTTGGAAATTTTATCTATTTCCTTAAATTGTACTTTATAGTCAGATGCAGTTGATTTAACTTAGGTGCCACTTCAAATGTTTTGTTCAGTATGGTACAGCCACTACCTCCTTGATGGCTTTATTTAATCACAATATTGAACTCACATCACTTACAGTAGGGAGAACAATTGATAAGATTTCTAGGCAACAGGATTTGCCTCCCCTAGATGCTCTAAAGAAGGCATTTAGCATGAAAGATTTCTTAGTAAAATATCCTATTTTCAGTGTCTTAAGCAGGAGAATATTTCTACCAATCTTTTTATTTTGCAGTAAATCAAATAAAAGTCACTTGTTGGAATAAAACTTAGTCACTAAATGATTTGCCTAGCAATAAGACAAAATGTTTATCTATTAACATTAAGTAGTATATTAATAATCTGATTTCTCTCTTGATAATACTTTCTTATTCATAAGATCTAATTCTCTTTTTTTTTTTCTTTTTTTTTTTCTGGTTTTTTGAGACAGGGTTTCTCTGTATAGCCCTGGCTGTCCTGGAACTCACTCTGTAGACCAGGCTGGCCTCGAACTCAGAAATCTGCCT
>NC_034594.1:34689259-34694625 GCF_900095145.1 Mus pahari | reverse complement strand
TGCGCCACCACGCCCGGCCTATAAGATCTACTTCTAATCTTACGTGTCATAAGCACATACTTTTTTAAACAAAATAAATTTAACCAAAGTTTTAGGGATGACCTAATGTAAGTATAATGTAATTTAGAAATCTCATTGAATATGGCAATTCTCAGGTCCTTTATATGTGACTTCTTTACAGCTATAGGATGTCTTCCTGTCTAGTAGCAGATTACAAAGTTAGCCTACTCCTCGGGCATCTCCTGAAGAACACTTTACGCAGAATCCAGACCCTGGGCTGGGGAAATATGTAGCTCAATGGTCGAGCAGACTTGACTAGCACACACAGGCATAGGTTAGATCCTCAAGACTGTCTTTAAAAAAACGCCCAGACCCAGTCAGTCTTGTTTTTGAAATCTTTTCCGTAACTAATTATAACATTTGAAGTGCATGAAAACCCTAATTTTCTTTAAATCTCTTACTAGGAACCAAGGTTACATTCTGTGAGAAGAAGCTTTTCTCAGCCTTCATCTGTGGGTTTGAAACCTCGGTATTCTCGAAGCCCACACTTTCATCCTAGAAAAGATTTCAGAGCAGAGGATTCAGTTTCCACTCCACCTTCCTGTACTGACTTTGTTAAGTAGACTCTTGGAGAAGTGTTTTGTCTGGAAACAGAAAATAACTAGGCCCCTCTGTGGTCTAGTAACAAATGGGTTGGGGGTATGCTTAAGATTAAATGTTTTTGCTTTTTTTTTTTTAAGAGAATTTCTGAAATCTTAGTAGCCAGAACATTGAGATGCAGAGTTAAATCATGGTTTCCTTTATTAACTCCAACACTTAAGTACTACTGAGCTATAAGCCATAACAAACAAGAATTGTCTCTGTAAGGCAACAACTCTTACAGATCATCATCTGGCTGTCTAACCAGCATGATCATCACACATGACCACTTACAAACATCTTTTATGTTTAAATTTTCAGTTTTATTCCAGAAGGTTCATATTTTAGACAAATCTATAGCATATATAAAAAACACCAGCAGACCATTTTTTTGTGTATGGTCTAATTTAAGCAAACACCATCTTGTTAGGCGGATGATGTATATATTCTAGTTTCCACATTATTCTGGTTTCACTACATTGTGTTTGTGTGTATTTTACCTATATTAAGTGGTTTTAATAAAAACATTTCAAACTTACATTAAATTTTTACAAACACTGATATAGAACAATATTTGTGTTATAAAAATTCCATAAATCTGTCTGTCACATTATAACCACTTATTGTATATGGTTACTGTGGCCAAAGTGAAACTATCCTTAAATGTCCTTAAAGATTATCTATTTGTGGGCCCTTTTCTGTCATTTATACATGTAGTAGGATTGCTCATAGGGCATAGCATCTTAGGGATTATAATTCATAATTACATCATGTCAGATTTGATACTGTCAGTATTTTTATCTTTCATTCATTCGGTTCTTTGTAAGGCTTATAGGCTTTTAAAACATTAGAATTTTCCCATAACATGGTTTTATTTTTAAATGCAAAGAAGCTATGATTGCCTGCTGTTATGGAATGAGAGAAGTTTCTAAAAATTAAAAAAATATGCCACAGTAATTAGAATTTTAACATTAAAAAAATTACTATTTTTTAAGTCAATGCCTTCTCTTTACCAAATGTTGTAACTTCTGTAAAAAATAAAAAATTTACTCCTTTGACAGAAGCTTGGGTTAGTAAAAAACAATAAGGTTATATAAATCAGCAATATTTCAATTGACTACATGGAAGTTTATTTTAGACTTTAATGAAATTTGGTAGTACAGTACTTCTAGGAAATACTAGAACTTCAGTATGTTAAATTCACATCTACTCCCAAGAATACTATTAGTACAATTAACACTGTCTTATACTTCTGCTGGGAAAGAGTAGGAATTATAAACTTAAAATGTTATCAGAAAAGCAATTCCCAAATAACTTGAATTATTTTTTTATTGTCTCATAAAGGATGATGACTATACTCATGGATGTACATATATATTTGGGGTATGTGATCCTAATATTTTGGGGCTAAAATGTATGTCTGTGAATAAAATATAATAGTATTGTGTATTAGATAGTATCTTCATACATCCTAAGGCCATTCCATCTACTTAAAAGTATTTTCTTTTGCTAGAGTTACTTTAAAAGTAACATACTATATGTAATCTGTTACCAGAGCCCTGGCCAAAATATCATGAAACTATATTTGATGTTCAGCTTACCTGTTTTCAGTATACATTTTAATCCCATATTTATTATTCAGGCTTATTCAATGAATAACAGGCATTTCTAAAACCTTTATAAATTCCAAGAGTCTGAGAGTAATTGTATTTTGCATTTAAAGAAAAACTTATAGTTTTTACTACCCAGTTTAGTTCAGGCAATTATGCTGTCTCCTAAAATATACTGTACTTCCACATTTTCATTCAATTCTGTAAAGATTATATATTACTATGTTTCTCTATGTAGACTGTAAAGTATTAAATGGAGATAACATGAGAATATATTAAGGTAATCCCTCAAAAGATACTACTCTGCCTAAGTTGTGGTGCCTTGCTCTTATTTTTACAAATGTAACAAAAGTAATTTTAACAACTATAAAACCTCAGTGTCTAAGCTTTCAGTTTCTAAAGTCTTTTCATAAGCCATCTTCTACAACCTCACCCTTAGTTTCAGACAGTTCTGAAACAACCACTAGCAGTATGCAAAGGAATGACTAATCGGCATAAAAATTACTGCTGAAATACTTCCTCTTTCCTTGGCACTTTAGAGATAGAAAAATAACTTTAAAGTATCCGTTAACAATTTGAGATTAGACTTAATACAGTGTGTTTCTTGCAAATCAATATTAGGATCTCTGTTTTCAGCAAGCACCAAGAGAAACACAGCTACTGAGTATATACCCATAATATTTTTTAACAATATATAAAAGTATGCAGACAGATTTTAAAAGATACTAGTAGACATAAATTTTTCTGCCCTTTGTAAAAAGCCAAGTGCTGACTGGTATAGTAGTGGTAGTATTCTTGACAGACTATTGCAAACTGTGCAAACTGCTTTTAATTAAAATAACACTTACTATCCTGATGTTTTAAAAAAATGAAAATAAACTCAGCAAAAAATCCCATGTTTACAGGGGCTTATGTGTTTAAGCCCATGTCCTGGCTACATATATAATCTTTACAGAATTTGTTTTAAACTGTTGAGCTCAGACATACACACTTTTAAATATTTAATATTTAAATGTCTACCTCAACAAAGTTACCAATGATGGTTTCTGATAATTTGGTCTAATCTGACTAACCCCCTTCTTATTACTTGGTTTTTAAGGAGCAAGTTCACTATGACTCCTGTCTGTCCATCTGAAATCACAGTGGTTTCCTAATACATTTACACTGGACTACAGCTATACATTTATACAGTCTGTTCATGTCAGAGTTAATAGCTCTCTATATGATTTCCATGAATTACAATAAAAAGTATGTTCTCTTAGGCTAGGAAACTAATTTATGACATCAGTTACATCTAAAAATATTTTACTCAAAATTTGGTGTGAATTAATTATCTTATAGAGGCTGATTTTATGTGAACAATAGCTTAACCAAAAAAAAAAAAATTACCTTGAGCACTAAGCAATCATTTTTTATATTTTATACTAGGTCAAAACAATGTCACAATGAATGTTAAAAGTGTTTCCTTTGCATCCATATAAAAATCCTTAAAGTGGCATGAAAATCCAACTGACCATCTTTCACGCAACTAACTATATACATTTTCAGTAACCTAAGAACTTACAAATCTCTTCTATAATATCAAAGTAAGCTTATTTTAATTAGATTCCAGTAATGAGTTAAAAAATAAACAATGGCTAACAAGTATAGATCAATGGTAGAATGTTTGCCTAACATGCACAAGACCCTGGTTCAATCTACATCATTTAAAAAAAAAAAAAAAAAAGTCATTCACAATGAAACTAGAATAGAACTTAATACTAAAACGTCTGCTTTTATATACAATATAGGAAGTTTCTGTAAAATTCGTTTTATAGGAATTTAAATATAAATGCCAATATATTGATTCTAGTTTACTAAGATTGAAAGTTTGTATGTTATGAACGCTTTCATAGCTCCTCTAGTAACTGGCATATAAAGGCATTCTGTCAGCAGGCCATTCATGACCTACTGTGCATTTTTTGAAAAACCTAACAGCATCATCCCTTGCTAACCAAGGTCTGTCTACATTCAAATAAGACCCTAAAGAACTTACTTTAAGCCCAAAATTTAAAATGTAGATTTCCTGGCCTTCCTAGTTAACAAGGATTTTTAAACATTTGATTTCTTAAAATATATTTTACATAGGAGCTGAGACCTATCTAAAGATGGTTTCATCCCATTTCCTTGAAGTGAAACTCAAATCTAACAAAACAGCTATATTCCTTTTAAAATGTAAAATTGAATACTCAGTATTTCTTTTTGCAATTCACAATAGGTTCTAGTTTAAAGAGATGAGAATGTATTGACTATGCTATGAAATAAAAATTTATCAAGAATTATCCAGTATGTGGCATTTAAATAACGGGTAATAACCATCACCAAAGGACCTGGTTTCTGCAGTCTTTTAAGGAAAGATGTCATAGAATAGATGTCATAGAATTTAAGCTGTTAGTAACTGAATACGTTTAATTAATATGTTCATTTGTATTAAACTGTATGTATGAAATAAAGTTTCACTGTTTGTGGCCTCTAGTAAATTCTCTAGCTTTGTTACTATAATAGTTAATTAAAATAAACTTGAGTATTGAGGTTTTCTAAAGATAAATATATAAAGTATTGAGAAAATGCCATTTCTTTTTTTTCCAATTTTTATTAGGTATTTACTTCATTTACATTTTAAATGCTATCCCCAAAGTCCCCTACACCCCCCCCCCACTCACCTACCCACCCACTCCCCCTTCTTGGCCCTGGTGTTCCCCTGTACTGGGGCATATAAAGTTTGCAAGACCAAGGGGCCTCTGTTCCCAATGATGGCTGACTAGACCATCTTCTGCTACATATGCAACTAGAGACATGAGCTCTGGGTATTTCAAAGATGCTTATTAGCCTTACGAATTTATGACAAGATACTTTTCATCTTTAGCAGATTCTTAAACTCCCTCCATGTGACTCCCTTTTCAGCCAAGACATTTTTATATGACTCTAAGATATACATGAATAGTATATGCATGCCAAACATTTACACGATAAATCATATATTTATTTTTCAGCGATCCTTTTGTACACATATAATCTTACCATTTATTAAAGCCTAAACCAAATATGTATATGAAGATGAATGTGCTTTTTTTTTTT
>NC_034594.1:34679488-34688739 GCF_900095145.1 Mus pahari | reverse complement strand
AGTTGTTGGAAATTCTAATCTAATCCCAAACTGCAGTTCATTTAACTTTTTTAAAAATCAAACTGAAGTCAGCAACTCAAACAGCAAGTTTTATTTTTTTTTTTTTTTTTTTTTTTTTTTTTTTTTTGGATTTTTTGAGACAGGGTTTCTCTGTATAATCTTGGCTGTCCTGGAACTTTATAGACCAGGCTGGCCTCGAACTCAGAAATCCACCTGTCTCTGCCTCCCGAGTGCTGGGATTAAAGGCGTGCACCACCACGCCCGGCTTATTTTATTTTTATATGTTGTTTTACTTTTTTATTGCTCTAATAAGACACCATGACTGATGTAACTTATGAAAGAAAGTATTTGATTGGGCTTATTATTCCATCAGTATTGGTACAAGCCTTTAATTCCAGCCCTCGGGAGACAAGTGAACCTCTGTGAGTTCAAGGCCAGGCTGATGTAAATAGTGAATACCAAGACAGCCAAGGCTACAAAGTGAGACCATTGAGGGTGTCAAGGGAGGGACCTAATTTAAGAAAATAAAAATAAGAAATTTGTTGTTTCAATTAAATTAGTGAATTAAGATCATGCTATTCCAGCTGGGCGTGGTGTACAATGGTACACAGAAGCAGCAAAGGGTTCCCAGTTATCAAACCCACAGTGTAGTCCTGTCCTTCATCATGAAACTTATAACAACCCTAAACAGTGCTTCAGGTGGTCAGCTCTTTCCTATAAGATTGTTCCTTGAATTCAAAGGCATAATTTTGGGTAGCCCAAGACTACAAAGAAGTTAAGAAAAAGAAGCCAATTTCACCTTTACATTGGTTAATCTCTTCCCTTCTGCTTAAAATAGCTATCGGCAGGTCACGCTGGGGCTTTGCTGCTGTCTCCAGAAATAAGACCCGCACACAATATAGAAGTTTAAAATATGAGTAATCAACCTTAATGCGATTGTCACTGTTCTAGCTCTTAAATATTAACCAAATCACTATGTTCCTTGGTAGGAGCTCACTACTCCTGGAGCTAAGGAGATGACTCAATAAGTGCACACTCACTTACCCGTGCTTACCCTTTGAGCTTGCCAGCCCTAGTTCTGATCCCCAGATCCTAGATGAAAGTGGTACAAATTCCTCTGAAGGAAGCAGAGGCTAGAAACAGGAGAGTCTCCAGAGTACGTGAAGGCCGGCCAGCCTGGCTTCCTCAGGAGCCAGAGACTGAGTCAAAGGAGGCGAGGCGCATACCTCACCCCACCCACCTCCTGACCTAGGCAATACAAACACACCCATCCATTCCTCCACTCCCCGCCCCACTCTAGCTCTCGCTCTCATTCTTATACACAAACACACACACAAATATTTAAACTTTAAAACAAAAGTTTAAGTTTCCCAGTTCCATCCAAAGCTCCAGCAGAGAGGACAGGATCAGCTGTGCATACTCAAAGTTTTAGGGGAGAATTGAAGGCTGTCTTCAACAATTTCTGCTCTTGGGTACCCTAGTCTGACTTTAGTTCCTTCCCTACCCACAAACTGGTAAAACTTTGCTGCAAACACATGTTCTGTCTCCAAATACTTGGGAAAGACAAGGTAAGAACTCACCAAAGTTTATAACACCCAGAGCTACCACAAGAAATTTCAAACGATGAAACTACAGACGAAGCTGAACTACAGATGATGGGAAATTGCCATGAGAAGGCAATTATAAATTATCATAAAGCATCAGTGTTCACTAGCCACATCTTATCTAAGAGCCTTCCTCCATAACTCAAGGTAACACCAATGCAGTACATTGCCACTACATACTGGGTAGACAGAGGCAGAGCACGAGCTCCGTGAAGCCATCCCTACTATAATCTTCATCATCTCACTACTTCTGCTTCATGAGTCATCCTTTTGTGAAGCCTACAAGATGATCAACTAATAGCCACACCAATATCAGAACTTCTAAGGCTAAAAAACTCTATTGTAATTACAGTTAGAACCTTCACCAAAACAAAATCCATCAAACAAGCTTGTGCTCTAGGGCCCAACTTCCAGCCAATAGACTTAACACTCTGGCATCAGCTTCATAGTCTATTAGCCTGTCTGCACTTATTAAAGCTCATAGGCTCTCAAGAAAAGAACCTATTTATAAAATGTTATAAAATGACTGAGGTTTTAGTGCAGAGACTGTCTACTTACTGCTTTTACAGCCACAGGTTTTTCCAATTTGTAAAGTGCCTAATCAGTTTTATGTAGAATATACCTCTCAGTACATACACAGTAATACTATTTAACATGAATGTTACCTACTGCTTCTTACATGACTTTGTAGACAGAGGACAGGAATCAGAAGAGGTGAGACCTGTTGTTTGGCAGTACTGAGGACTGAACCTGGGTCCCTCCGTGCTCGGTTAGTGCTCCACCACTAAGCTCTTGGTCCATCCCATTCTCATAGCTTCCTAATGTGAAGCCCTTAAAAACCTGAGCTGTGCTGTGCTGTCACTTCCTGTAATACTACCTCCAAAAGTAAGAATCACAAAACTATTGGGGTGGGGGTGGGGGCCTCATAGCAAAAGATGCCACATAAAGTACTAACATTTCTGGAATGACATGGAAGACACTGGGTCCATGGCACAAACTAAAACACTGCAGTAAGAGTTCACCAAAGGAGAGGATAGAATCTCACTGCTTTTCCAGATGTCTTACTTTCTGGAAAACACCACCTTGCATCATTAAATAGTCCTGAGACTGCCCTATACCCCAGTAGTTTACCCTACTAGTCTCAGCAGGTAAGTAGAGAACGCGATATGGAGACTTGGGATGATCTAAGGCACAAAATGATATAAGGAGTCCAAAGGAAAGCTTGTGGAAATGGTCCTTCACCTTCCCATGCTGTGCTCCCTAGCAACCTACAATCTGTCACTTTGATAATTAGTAGAAACTGGAGATGAATAGTGGCACTTAGAGTAAGTCTGGAGAAACTTCCAGCACAATTGTTTACTCCATAGTGAGCTTTCTGCTTAATACCATACTTAAAATGTATGTTCCAAAGCAAGCTCATTTTAAACTGTGGCGCCCAATCACTGCACTAACTGTTACTGTAACATCTTCTCTGAGTGTTCTTTAATGGAGCCTTGGAGAGAGCCCTGGATCCTTGACAGTTCTGAACACTGATCATTTTCTCCCTTCAACATTACTGTCGATAAGTGTAACCAAACAGATGTAAAGACGGTACTTACAACCACACTTTAATAAGTTAAAAGGCAGGCATGGTGGCACACCCTGTGATCCCAACACCTGAAAAGTGGAGACAGGAGACTGATGATAACAAATTACATAGTGAAAGCCTGTCTCAAAGAGAGGTAATCAACAAAAACTATTTTGACATAAATTTACTAATTACAATATTATATCATTCTATATTATGTATCCTGATTGATCAAAAATAATCATGAGGTAAATTATGTATGTGGATAAGAAATAATATAAAGAGAATACAACCCTTTTAAGGGCTTCATACATGAACATGTTACTATTATCTGTAATACTGTGTACCTCAAGAGCTTTATAGTTTTTTCATATAAACCTGTCATATTTACTTATTACCTATTGTACTTGTCACTTTAGTAGTTTTAAAATTAGAATTCTAGTGTCTTTGTGTTGTTAAAATATCAGTGTTTCCAAAGTTATCCTTTAAGAGGAACAGTACAATTCTAAAATTCTGTGAATTAGACAGCTGAAAATAATTGTCTTCTGAAAGGACACTCTCAAGGAGCTCAATGTGTGCAAGCAGAGCCATCTGCTGGATGGAGTGTAGTATTACAAAGCACAGCTACTGGGCTGACAGCATGGGCAAAAATCATCTACAGTCTAGGACACTGGTTCCTAAAGTTCAGGGTAAAAGAAATAAAAAAATAAAAAACTCTTTAACAGTAGACTCTGTGTTTAACAAAGTAGGGCTGACCTGTAAAAGCAGGGCAGGGACTTCCAACCCTAGTTTCAGTTGAAGAAGGGGCTGTGTTAAATTAGCCTGGGTTGGGAGACGGTGCAATGAGAAGGAACAGGGTCAGCACCTTGGTCCTGCTCTCAACCATCCTTCTCTTGCAGACACTGGCTAACAAGAACAGTGGTTAATGGCGCTGAGAAATGAAAAGGACTGGGTTAGGGACCTGAATCGTTCTGTTCTTAAGGACATAGTTTATGTGCTCATTTGATACATATTCTTTAAACATGACTTTTTACTTAAAAATGCAAAAAGAATACATTTGATCTTTTACTATCAGTAAGAGCTGAGTTCCTAGGTTCTGTGGGCTTTCACTAGCCGAGTCCTGGATTGGTCCAGTCTAGGAAACAAAAGCCCAGTGTCAGGTCCCAACTTTCTCCCTTCAAAGGGGCACGGGTGTCCGTAGAATCGAGGTAGGAAGTAGAGCTCTCCAAGGCCTCTCTCTGTGGTAGAGACTCCCAGTCTTGACAGCAGCTTATCTGCTAAATTTGGAGTAACAGGCTGAAGCAAAGTTCCAAACACTCGCAAGCACTCCAAGGCCACATGAAGCACAGTACCCAGCCAGGGAGCATCCTCGGGGCTCTCCCAGGTCAATTTCCATGGTGCGTGCCTTTGGACGAAACCATTAGTTTGCCGAACACAGCTGGATACCGCCTCCAGAGCCTTATAGATCTGAAAGTCATTATAATAGCCCGCTACCAGTTTGGGTAAAGTGGCCACTGCAGTTACAAGCGCATAGTCTTCTGCCTGCACACGAACTGACGGCCCCGTTAATCCTGGCTCACTGGGGAAACATGCAGCACAGAAAGATGGGTAGGTTCCAGAAGGATTTATTCTGGAGGCAGTGCACCGGTTTAAAAGCCCTCCTAAGGCATCTGCCAGCTCGGAGTCCAGCAATTTAACCACCTTTTCATCATAGTAATCGCAGTCCCAATTGGGAACGCCCTGCCGAAGGAGAAAGTAGCGAAAGCCATCCACAGTATAGCGATCAAGGCAAGTCCTGGGATCCACCACGTTACCCAAGCTTTTGGACATTTTTTGGCCACTCACCGTCCAGTGCGAGTGGACATAGATGCGATGTGGTGGCCTCAAACCTGCCCCTAGGAGAAGGGCAGGCCAATAAATAGCATGAAATTTGAGAATGTCCTTACCTATGATATGAGAGGTGGCTGGCCACCAAGACTTGAAATCTGCATCTGGGTAGCCAACTACAGTAAGGTAGTTGACCAGGGCATCCAGCCACACGTAGATGGTCTGCGAGTCGTCCCCGGGAACTGGAATGCCCCAGTGTAGATGGCTACTCCTTCGAGAAACGGACAAATCAGGCAGCTCCTCCTCCAGCCATTGAAGAACTGCCTGATGGAACGGTTCCGGTGTGATTGCCTGAGGATTGTTTCCAAGCCACCGCTGGAGTGGTTCTCGAAACTGAGAAAGCTTGAAAATATAATTTTCTTCCTTGGTCCAGGAGACAGGATGTCCGCTCTCGAGAGACACAGGACACGGATCCCCGGACGGACCCACCTGCCGAGTAACCTTGGCCTCGGGCAAGAAGCACTCGTCCGAGGCGCAATACCACCCTTCATAGATCCCTTTGTAAAGCAGACCCCGGGCCTCCAGCACACCCCAGAAGTGCTGCACCGCTACACGGTGCCGAGCCTCCGTGGTGCGGATGAAGTCCGTGGAGGAGATTCCAGCCTCCCGGAAAAGCTGCAAGAACTGGGCAGACACACGATCGCACAGCTCGATCGGGGCCAAGCCCGCGGTGGCTGCCGCCTGCTGGATCTTCAGGCCGTGCTCATCCGTGCCGGTGGAAAACCGCGTGGACGCGAAGCCGGGAACTCGGAGACGACGGTGGCGGCACAGGGCGTCGGCCAGCAGCGCCGAGTACAGGTGCCCGATGTGCGGCGCGGCGTTCACGTAGAAGATAGGTGTGGTGAAGTAGGCCCGCGCTTCCCCAGCGTCGCCACCAGCGCTGGGCGAGCACGAACCGTAGCGGCGACAGCCGCGGCGGGCCGGGGTGCGCAGCAGCACCCAGAGAGCACACCGCCGCAGCATGGTGACAGCCGGCCCCAGCACGGGAGGCGGGGTTCCCGAGCACGGGAAAGGGCGCGTGCGCAGCTCGACGGTACCACAGCTTCCGGCGCGGAAGCCAATGAACGGCGAGCGGTGACTCCTGCGGCCCCGCCCACAACTCCCCCGCCTCCACGGGCTTCCTGCAGCGCGCAGGGGCCGGTGGCCGGCGGGAGTTTTTGAGTAGTGTGCTAGTGGGTTCCGTGTCAGGGCAGTTGGGGAAAGAAGAGCGTGTGTCCCGTGTGTTGTGCAGTTTTACTCTTTGCGATCTGCTCTGGATCTAAACTGAGCTGATCGGTTCTGGACTGAACTTGTTGGCAAGATTTTTATATTGAGGTATTTTCCAAACTCATTAACCTTCATATAGCAGGGCACAAACCAGGCCACTTGGTATCCTCTAGTCAACATAGAAAAACCATTTGAAGTTTATCTCAGAATCTAAATAAATCTGAAAGAGAGGAAAATAATTTCATAAAGCACTTTAGGGAAAGATAAGCACTGGCAGAAAAGGAAATAACGTGTCTGAACATTTTGCTGAGCCTTAAGGATTGATTTGAGAACTCATCCAGGGACTGGAGTGCGGAGTCACAGGTGTGCAGATAAGGAAAGGTTAACATTCAGCTTTATTGTACAAAACCAGTCACAATTTTCTCCTCTAATAGTCTTGAAATTCTTCCAAGACTGAGCTTTGAGAATGGAATCCTGATTTTTAGCAGGAGAGAGTTTAAAAACCCAAAATGTTATTATTAATCCTTGGCTCACGGCATATTTTGTCATCCACAACTGGCCTCCCAAACCCCATTTAATTTAAACAGTGTATGTATGCACATACTAAAATGAGATCGGAACACCTATAAACGTACTGTTAGTGATTCTCAAAGAACAGTCCCCAAAGCAGCATGAGACACAGCAGGGACTTAGACATACAGATTCTGAGGCCTTTTCCCTACATACTGAGGCAGAAACTGGGATCTCAGACCAGCAATCTAAGCTTTACTAAGCTCTCCAATGGACTGTGGTGCACATCAATGTTTAAGTTAGAGATGAACTGCAGTTAGATCTGTACGCTGTGTCCTTCCCTCTCTTCCAAGAGTAATAAGTGCCCTGAGGGGTTTTTTGTTTTTGCTTGTTGTTGTTGTTGTTGTTTTTCGAGACAGAGTTTCTCTGTGCAGCCCTGGCTGTCCTGGAACTCACTCTGTAGACCAAGCTGGCCTCGAACTTAGAAATCCACCTGCCTCTTCCTTCCTCCCAAGTGCTGGGACTTAAGGTGTGCGCCACCACTGCGCGGCCTGCCATGAGTTTTTACTTACACGTTGTTCACATTCCTGTATAGCACCAGTGCATTTGAGTAACACTGCTTATATTTAATTACCATTTTAAAAGACAGTGGGGCACGTAGTCTCTATCTTACCTTTCTAATTCAACGTTTCCTTCCTAAGATTCAACCATATTGTTCATTCCTTTTGACTTCTGCATGGTGTGTAAAGACATGTGGTGAGTTGGATGGGCTTTCTGGGATGATTTAGAAGATAGACTGATGGCATCCTCTACAGGAACTACAGAAGGCCAAACAGACGTCCACAGCATAGTCAGTCTGTGTGTTCTAATTGATCTGCAAATTTGCAAAAGGCAAGTAGAAAGTAGAGAAAACTAAAAGTTGGGGGTTGCCTGCCCACTAGCATTCATGGTCCTGTGCCCCGGCGCGCGGGACACTTTATTCCATGGTCCTTGAAGGGCATCACAAACCTAGAGAGAAATGGGAATAAAGAAAGAGACGAAGACCATGCATGTTTGTCATAGTCTCTTTTACTAAGGGGAGATGCTCAGGTTATATACAATTTGGAGAGGGGTGATCAAAGGTATACAGTGAGAGAAATAATTGGGAAGAGTTATTTGCAAGTCTAATACATTTAGTGATTCACCTAGGGTCCTTGGCGCCACTGCCCTGGGACATAGGGCGGCTTATCTAAGAGCCTATCTCGGGGTCCGGATCCTCCTGACAGGTCAAGGTGACAGCTGTGGGCAGCTCTGGAATGTGAGAAGTCTCCTTCAGTCCTNGATGTCTGTTTAGGTCTTGCTGGTTCCCAGGAGTGGCCTTGCAGAGAGAGAGGGGGAAGTGCTCTTGACAAAGAACTATGTGGCTTTTAGCTACATACTGTGAAAACACCTGGGCTGCGGGATGCCCTGGGTGTAAGATGCCTGGGTTTTCTCAACCTGGTCCCTGATAGTCCTGCAGTCGACTAGAGGATAAAGCTAAACACCAAGCCACTTTCAAACCTTTCCTTATGCAATGATGACCTCTCTGCATGATATGCTGGTACAACAATGCCACACAAGATGTGGGAGTATCCACTGTCTGATTGGATTTAGGGACCACTCCGTGAAGTAAAGCCAGTACCTGACACTTCTCAGTTGGCCAAGAACCTGAGACTAGACAGGCATGGACCCAGGGGCAAACCAAACATTACTGTGCTGCTAAAAGAACAATAACAATAAAATGACACCTAACAACATTCTGCTATATGCATAGATCAGTGTCTCACTGAGCCAGCATCAGAAAAGTGTCCTCCTACAGATGAGAGCTAGTACATGAGTGAACGGTGTGCAGAGGATGAGAGGTTGTGGAACACTCAGTCCTAAATGGGACATCTTCATCAAACCTCAGGGCTCAGGAAACGATGCTGAAGAGAAAGAAAGAAAAAAAGATGGTGAGAGGCAGTGGAGATGAGAGACACAGAGAAAGCAGCACCTTCCAGACAGGATCAATGCATGTGTGAACTCACAGAGACAGAGGCAGCTCACACAGGGCTCCACACGGAGGGGCCTGATGGGTCCCAGTGCTGAGAGGGGGACATGGTCCCACGTCAGGTCCCAGGGCTGAGAGGGGGACATGGTCACACGTTTACACCCCTAACCCAGAAGCTACCTCAGTTGACAACTACTTGCAAATGAAAACTTGTTTTCTCAGTGCAGTTTTACTAGGATAGAAACTCCACTTAGGGCAGGCCCCATGTTCAGCAAGAGCTGGCTGACACAGAACTAACTCAGCAATACCCATGGAGATGGTGTGTCTCATAATGCTTTGCGTGCTCAATTTTTACCTTTTACTTAGCTAGTATAGTTTCTGTATTAGTCAGGGTTCTCTAGAGTCACAGAACTTACAGATAGTCTCTATATAGTAAAGGAATTTATTGATGACTTACAGTCTGCAGTCC
>NC_034594.1:34663023-34678708 GCF_900095145.1 Mus pahari | reverse complement strand
AAAAAAAAAAAAAGAAGGAAAAAATTGAAAAAGGCTGGAGTTGTATAAGGCAAACAAACCCAACTGACAAATCAGGTTCTCCTTCAGTTTTATACTTCCCATTGCCAGCAAGTCAGTGCTTCAGCAGACACGCGTGCGGTTTGTCCAGCAAGTCATTGTTTTCTGTGGCTGTAATAAGCTTCGTGAAAAACAACAGCTTGGGAAGGAAAGAGTGAATTGTAGCTTACTTTTTAATCTATCATGAAAGGAACTCAAAGCAGGAACCTGGAGGCAAGAACTGAGGCAGACTCCATGGAGGAGCACATTGCTTGATCCCATGACTTGCTCAGTTTGTTTCCTTATACAACTCAGGACCACCTGATCAGGGTGACACTGCCCACAGTGACCTGGGGACCTCCCAAAGCTATCACTAATTCAGAAAATGGCCGCAGACTTGCCTACAGACAATCCGATGGAAGCATTTTCTGAATTGGCTTTCCCTCTTCCTAGATGACTCTAGCTTGTATCAAGTTGACAAAAAACAAGCAGAACACCTTTTTCTCCCATCTTATAAATAAAATGTTGAGAGCCCACTAGGGCTCTGCTTCTCTCCTTCCCAGTGTAACAGAACTCCCTGAAGTAAACGGCTGCTCATAGACATAACTGGTTCAAGTTTGGGGCTATTTCGAACAGAATTGATATTTACATTCTCAGATGTCTCTCTCAATACCTACATGCGAATGTTTCTCTGAGTCTATACCTAGGAATTAAATTGCTGGAACATTAAAAAAAAATGTTGAATGTTCAGCTTCACAGGATAATGCCAAGTTTCTTCTAACATAGTTAAATAAATTCACACTCCTATATGTACTCTTATACATTTCCTTGGGAAAAAAAAACTCAGTACTTAGTGTCATCTGTTTTCATTCTGGCCAGTCAAGTGGATACAAAGTTATATCACTGATGTTCACAACATCCAAAAAGGGTGAAACTTCTCCTGTGAGATATGAAGTGTTCTGCATCCATACAGCGCTTTCTCCACAAGGTTAGCTCTTCCAGCCCAAATCCTCTGTCCTGACTTGCTCAGTTTCTTTCTTCAGTGCTTTAAAGCTTTTATTGTAGAGGTCTATATACTTGATTCAGTATAACTCAAGATAAAATGTTGAAGCTGTTGTGAATCTCTTTTCCTGGTTGCTTTCTCAATATCTTTGATGTTGGCATAAAAGGCATCTACTGATTTTTTTCTTTTTTATGTGTTGACTTTGTACCCAGCCACTTTGCTGAAAGTGTTTATCCATTCTAAAAGTTTTCTGATACAGTCTTTTATTTTCTTGAGACAGAGTTTCTCTGTGTGGCCCTGGCAGTCCTGAAACTCACTCTGTAGACCAGGCTGGCCTCAAACTTACAGAGATCCACCTGCCTCTGCCTCCTGGGTGCTGGGATTAAAGGCATGAGCCACCACTGCCAGGCTAAAGTATTCCTTTGGGATCTCTTTGGTATTGAGTCACATCCCATCTGTAACTAAGAATGCCTTGACTTCTTCCTTTCATATTTGCATCCTTTTTAACTTTTTCGTCTCACTCTCAGTTCAGCAGCATTCAGGAGGCAGAAGCAGGCAGATCTCTGAGTTCAAGGCCAGCCTGGTCTACAAAGTGAATTCCAGGACAGACAAGGGATACACACACACACACACACACACACACACACACACACACACACACACCCTGTCTCAAAAAAAAAAATCAAACAAACAAACAAAACCCCCATATTGTTGAGATGTCATAGGTTCAGCTTCCCTGTCCCATCTAGCAGACACAATCTTGCAGCAAACTTCCTGGTCCTCTGCCCCTCTGGGAGGTTGCCTGGGAGGGGTTATATTGTAGATGCTATCATTTGGTGCCAGGCACCTGATAGCATTGTTCTCCACATTTTGATGAGTGCTGGCTTTTTATAATGGTCTTTGTCTGATGCACAATTTTCTTTGATGAGGGGTAAGAGCTACATTTATCTGTGGTTATAAGGATAAGGATTTAGGGAGAAGTTAGCAATTGCAATTGTTAGGAAAAGCCAGGAATAGGTTTCCTTCTTGAGACCATGACCTTACCAGCCACTGGTCATTTGCTGTGTTTACAATAAGAGACTTGAATCCCCTCCTTTTGAGAGGGCCTTAAGTCCAAGTATTGTCCACTTACAAATAAATCACTTAAAAAGTAATAAGCTGGGGCTGGTGAGATGGCTCAGTGGGTAAGAGCACCCAACTGCTCTTCCGAACGTCCAGAGTTCAAATCCCAGCAACCACATGGTGGCTCATAACCACCTGTAACAAGATCTGACTCCCTCTTCTGGAGTGTCTGAAGACAGCTACAGTGTACTTACATATAATAAATAAATCTTTTTTTAAAAAAAGTAATAAGCTATTTGTCCATGTATGAAGGAGAATATACATATTTTAGAAATAATTCAAGGGTGGGAGAATAATCCTTACAGAACTTTTCACAGTGGAAACTTAAAATAAGCAAATGTTTCTTGCCTAGTGTTGTTGTGGGAATGCAGTGAAGTACCAGGACAGATATTACCGAATCCTCACAGATTGGTGTCAAGACTCTCACAGACACCCAAATCCAAGGATGTCCAGCCCTTATATATAGTGATGCAGTATTTGAGCATCACGCACAATCATCCGCACTGCGTCAAATCATCTCCAAGTTGTACACTAACGTTTAATATTAAAAGGTAGTATGTAAATGCCTTGTGCTTGTCAGGCTTGGGTCCAGGAACAATAACAAAAATGCCTGCACATGCTCAGCCCTAGGTGCAGTTTTCAAAACACATTTTCAGTATGCATTTGTTTGACTATCCAGATGTGAAACCTACATATAGGTAGCAATAATTGTTAAGACATTGTAATAACATATGCCACATTAATACATAAAAATGATTTTTAAATATTGTTAAAAGTCTAACAAAATTCTGTTCTTTTGCAGTTATAGAGAGAAATGGCCTAAGTGTTATTCAGTTATGACCTTAAGAAACTACAGTTCCTCTTGCTCTAAGAGAAGTGCCTGTAAGTAGTGATGCCTTTAACCCCAGAACTCTGGATCTCTTGAGTTCAAAGACAATATACAAAACCTAATGTAAATAGTGAGTTCCAGGCCAGCCAAGGCAGTTATGTGCTTCTCTTGTAAGCATGATGATCTGTGTTCAATCTTCACAAGCAACATTTTCATAAATAAATAAATAAATAAATAAATAAATAAATAAATAAAGCTGAGCTTGGTGCAATCCCAGGAAGGGGGAGGGGGATGAAGACATGTGACTGCCTCAGGCTTGTTTGCCTGCCAGCCTAGGCTACTTGGAGAGTTCTAACCAATGAGAGACACAGTCTTTTTTTTTTAATTTATTTATTTTTTCCAATTTTTTATTAGGTATTTACTTCATTTACATTTCAAATGCTATCCCCAAAGTCCCCTATACCCTCCCCACCCCTGCTCCCCTACCCTACCCCCCCACTCTCCCTTCTTGGCCCTGGTGCTCCCTTGTGCTGGGGCATATAAAGTTTACAAGACCAAGGGGCTTCTCTTCCCAGTGATGGCTGATTAGGTCATCTTCTGCTACATATGCAGTTAGAGACACGAGCTCTGGGGGTACTGGTTAGTTCATATTGTTGTTCCACCTATAGGGTTGCAGACCCCTTCAGCTCCTTGGGTCCTTTCTCTAGCTCCTCCATTGGGGGCCCTGTATTCCTTCCAATAGCTGACTGTGAGCATCCACTTCTGTGTTTGCCAGGCACTGGCATAGCCTCACAAGAGACAGCTATATCAGGGTCCTTTCAGCAAAATCTTGCTGGCATGTGCAATAGTGTCTGCATTTGGTGGCTGATTATGGGATGGACCCCTGGGTGGGGCCGTTTCTGGATGGTCCATCCTTTCGTCTCAGCTCCAAACTTTGTCTCTGTAACTCCTTCCATGGATGTTTTGTTCCCAATTCTAAGAAGGGGCGAAGTGTCCACATTTTGGTCTTCTTTCTTCTTGAGTTTCATGTGTTTTACAAATTGTATCTTGGGTATTCTAAAGAGACACAGTCTTAAAAAATAGGGAGATGCTGTGTGGTGGTGGCACACACCTCTGATTCCAGCACTTGGGAGACAAAGGCAGGAGGATCTTGGTGAGTTCAAGGCCAGCCTAGTTTACAAAGACAGCCAAGGCTACATAGAGAAAAAAGAAAAGAAAAGAAAGAAAAAGGGAGAACTCCTAAGATATAACACCTGGAGTTACCCTCTAGCCTCCATGCACGCACGCACACCACACACACACACACACACACACACACACACACACACACACACACACACGTAATTAGAGTACGTGCATACACAATAATAATAATTATAGCCTAATAATACATAATATATAGCTACATGCATAATACTAAGAAAGAGCTGCATTCAGTCAGCATCAGCATCAGTTGAAATCAGTAGCCTTCTTTCTAGCTCCCTTCAATGTATTTATAGCATCTTCCTCAGGCTGTACTAGTGATATATCGAATATGAAAATGGATGTCCTAGCCAGGCGTGGTGGCGCAAACCTTTAATCTCAGCACTTGGGAGGCAGAGGCAGGNGGATNTCTGAGTTCGAGGCCAGCCTGGTCTACTGAGTGAATTCCAGGACAGCCAGGGCTACACAGAGAAACCCTGTCTCAAAAAACCAAAAAAAATAAAGAAAGAAAGAAAAGAAAATGGATGTCCTTTGGCTTCATTTGGCTATTTGATTTCCTTTTACCCTCTACAAAATAAAACCTAAGCATCCAAAGCCCTTAGCTTAGCCCTTTCCTCTTTCCCAGATTAGCTTTTTGTTGTGCTGTGCTTTGCTGTGCTTTGCTGGGCTGAGCTGGGCTGAGCTGGGCTGGGCTGGGCTGGGCTGGGCTGGGCTGGGCTGGGCTGGGCTGGGCTGGGCTTTGCTGTGCTGGGCTCTGCTCTGCTCTGCTCTGCTCTGCTCTGCTCTGCTCTGCTCTGCTCTGCTCTGTGTGCTCTGTGTGCTCTGCTCTGCTCTGCTGTGCATTGCTTTGCTTTGCTTTCACATTTTATGTTCTAGCAATCAGTTGCTTAGTGTTGCTCATTTCTGCTATAGTGTCTCACAACTCTGGCTTTAGTCATGTGCTCCTCTTCTCCAGTCACATGCTCCCACCTCTCTGTGTCAGTCTCTGGACACTCATCCTTAAAACCATCCAGGATATCATCCCATAATGTTCCTGCTGAGTCATGTTTTGTATCCAGTGGGTTTTGAGTACCTGGAAATGGCAGGAACTTGATAAAGGTAATGGATACTTAATAAACAACTCTCTAATACTGTAATTGGTACCAGTGACCAGCAGAGATTCCACTGCCGCTGTATAACAGCACAACAGCCCATTCTACAAAAAAGGACATGAGATACGGCAGTCACTGATAGATGAGTCGCTCTGTCTACTGACTCATCTAATTTACCCAGAATTCCCTTCCACTGACTATGCCCATCCTTTAACGTGGAGACCATGGAATGGTCTCCTATAGAAAGTGCTTTTGAGAAGTAAAATACTTAAAGAAGTATGAAGCAAGAGATGACAGTGATCTGCAGACTAAATGATCCACACATGCTCCTTCCAAGGTTTTCATGTGCACAATTTAATGGACTGGAGTTTTTCTTCACCACTGGCATTCTCCAGGTTCTCAAAGGAGATGAGGATTTATTTTGTAGATAGTTGAAGGGGTGCCGAAATCCCTTCCTTCCTCTCCTGACCGCCAGCTCTGTCTCATAGAGAAGCAGTGCTCTCTGCAGGCAGGGTGCTAGGGCAGAAGACCAGGTTCTCTCTCAGTCTTTAAAACCGTCCTGTGGCAGACATCCCACTAGGGACATTTTAAAAGGAAAAGAAATTGGTACTCGAAGAAGTCAAGTAACCTGCCCGAGAGCATATGTGTGGCAAGCATGAGAAGGAGAACGCACTCACAAGCAGTCTGCTTCCAGGCCTCCCTCCTGGGAGTGGCTGGAGCACACATCCTGGGCCTGGCACAGCACAACAACAAAAGTGCATTGCAGTGGCTCCTTGTAAATCACCCTTGACCTCTGCATGCAGCAAATTACCATTTACATTACAAATAAGATTAAATGAGTCAAGTTATCCACATTTGATTTTTTTGTTTTGTTTTGTTTTGTTTTAACTAAGGCCATTTTGAGACCCATAGCTGTGGTCAGGCAGTACTAAGTCCTCTAATAGGGGTGGGGTTTTTTTTTCCTTTTTTTATTATTATTATTATTTTCTTTATTTACATTTCAAATGCTACCTTGAAAGTTCCCTATACCCCCACTCCCCTACCCATCCACTCCCACTACTTGGCCCTGGCCTTCCCCTGTGGTGGGTCATATAAAGTTTGTAAGATAATAGGGGTGTTTTAAATCAAGGGCACTTGGCTGGTGATCTGCCTAACCCGAGGGCACTGGCTGCTTTTGAGGGGTGGTTTCAGCACTCACATGGGAGTTTATAACCACTTGTTCCCCACGTCCAAAGGCTCTGACCCCCTCTTCTGGCAGAGGATCCCTGCACATACATAAATAAAATAACAAACCAAGAATGCTGGGGGAAACTAATTCCTCCTGTAACTGTCTCTTCTTTGCAATTACATAGGATATTTTTCCTTTTAACTGTTTTTTTTTTCATTAGTGCATGCTAATTGAAAAAAAAAAAGAAAAATTAAAATCATAGTGACATTTCTATACATTTATTCAGTGTACTTTGACTGCATTCATTCTTTCTTCCCCAAGTATTTATGAAATATCTTACATTTTTTGTGCTTTTTTTATACTTGGTGGTTTTAATCAGCATATCTTTCCAGCAAAAAGAAATGCTGTGTGGAAAGAGTTTTCAAAAGTTCTACCTAGGACTGAAGTGCTTTTCTAGGTCTCTCTCTCTCCCTCTCTCCCTCTCTCCCTCTCCCCTCTGTTGTTTCCTCAGAAAGCTCACATCCTTTCTGGAACTGATTTTGTTGCCAACCACGTTAAGAAGCAATCTCTCCTCTTCTCTTCTCTTCTCTTCTCTTCTCTTCTCTTCTCTTCTCTTCTCTTCTCTTCTCTTCTCTTCTCTTCTCTTCTCTTTTCTCTCTCTCTTCTTCTTCTCTTCTCTCTCTCTCTCTCTCTCTCTCTCTCTCTCTCTCTCTCTCTCTCTCTCTCTCTCTCTCTCTCTCTCTCTCTCCCTCCCTCCCTCTCCTTTTCTCGCCCCTTCTCTCTTCCCCCTCCCTCTGTCCTTTCCTCTCTTCCTCCTTTCCTCCCTCCCTTCCCTCTCCCCCTCCCTTCTGCTTCCTTGGTAGAAGCAGCGAAGAGCTTCAGCGCAGGACTAACCAGAGAAAACAGAAAGAACCTCATCACTTTGACTGACTTTATCTTCTATCCGCAGATAATCACACCAGAGTTGCACTTTTGTCTTTAATTCCGTTTCTGGACACATCTTTTCCATTCAGCCAACTGGGTGAGACAAAGCTCGTCGGTGCCCTGAGCCACAGAACTCTGGTAGGGGGCTGGCTGGCTGTAAATTGACGTGGCATGGAAATTCTCCACTAAGTTGCAGCAGCTTACGAGCTCCTCAAAGATCGAGCCCAGCGTCCCGGAGCTGGAGCGAAGGCTCAGTAACAGGAACGTTAAAGAAGAATGGATAAAAGTCCCCAGTTCCTCGCCTTGGACCCGCCGCTTTCTTTCTGGCTATCTGTCATTTCGCTGAAAACCAAATCAAAGCAGTTAAGTCTGTAACTTTGTTTTCGCAGTTTAAACAGCAAAATTGACTGCTCTTGCCCCTCCGGCTCTTCCCTGCAGTCTTAACTCCTTGCAGACTTTGCCATGGGGTGCGGACTTAGGAAGCTGGAAGACCCTGATGAAAGCAGCCCTGGAAAAATATTTTCTACCCTGAAGAGACCGCAAGTGGAAACAAAGACAGAATTTGCTTATGAATATGCACTGCTGGATTTTACTTTACAAGGTACTCCTTATTTCTATTGTAGTTATTATCTGTCTCCAAAATAAGAGAATACTAATTTTCTGAAGTGTGAACCTGTGGAGGCTTAAGCTCTTTTCCATAATGAAATTGGTCCATCTAACAATGACGCTTTGTTTCTTAATTATATTTGGGAAGGTTTGGGCTTGCTTGTTTTTTGTTTTGTGTGCTATTTTTTAAAAACATGGCTTATATATACTATACAAAATTAAGAAAACTACTTGGAAATGTTCCTTTTATTTTTAAAGCAAATGGGACAAATGTTTGATTTCTAGGCCAAATTGCTGGCGCCTTAATGACAGCTTGTGTTTTGAAAAGATTTGAAAGGCAGGGACTGTGGGGCTATCGGCCGTGCTACTTGTATGCTGTATGCGGTGTGGAAAACTCCGCCAAGGCAATTCCGAGGTGGTCAGTGTGCTGAATTGTGTGCTGCTCAATGTGATAGGTTTGACCAAACTAAAGGTTGAAAGAATTTAGTTGTTTTTGTTTTAATGGGGAAAAGTAGCCCAACTGGAAGGTATCCCCCTCTGGGGGTGCTCCATCCCGAACAGAGAAACTCTGTTCCAAAAAGTTAGAAACACAAACAAACAAGCCCAGATGGCAGCAGCTCCAGGAAGGGAAGGGGCCCGAGGTGCCTCCTCTTGACCCGGGTCTGCCTCCCTCCTCTCTGGAAACTCCGAATACTGCTTCAGAGTCCCTGAGACGCGGGACATAACAGGGTTTAAAACAAACTGCGTCTTTAATTATGATGTGCTAAAAAAGAAAGAAATGAAATTTAGAGAAATTTGCTTGCTGAGTTTTCCAAAAGCTAGTATTAAGTTCCTATTTTAATTCTTTGACTCAACAAGTCCACTAGTTAACTGAAAACTGTACTGCGCATCCGGCTAGATGCTTTTACTCTACCACCACTGCCGCCTTCCCCTGAAAACAGTGCATCTTTGTGCACGAAGCAAGAGCAGCCCATTTTTCTTTGTTAAAAATTGAGCTGGCCAGCAAGCAAATTTCAGAGACATAGAAGATCTGTACCTGTGCTTCAAACATATTCACCACTTTTTTTTGATCAAAGAATCCAAGTAAGGACGAGGCTGCCAAAAGACGAAAAGTTAATATTCTCAATGTTCTTCTTTGTTGTGTGAATTTAAAGTGCATTGAGTTCATGCTGATAGAAAAGTAGCCAAAACGTCATGAATTTTTATATGCCTTTTTAAAAAGTCATTCGAGAAAAATCCTTGAGACAGGGAGCTGCTAGAGTGCGGTTCTCCTCCTCAATACAGACTGGGTTGGGCGGAACCGCACAGGGTGGAAAAGCAAGCCTTTCTTATGTATCCGTGAAGCTTTAGGCCAGAACCTTTGCCATCTGCACGTTAGCATTCTGATGCACAGCTCACCTTAGGGCTATAGAACTTTAAGAAGTTAACATTTTTCTGATTCATGCCATTTCAAAACATTAGCACCTCCAACAAATTTCTATATATGCGTATTACCTTTGAATCAAGAAGATACACAGCTTTTACTCAACAGTCATTTTGGTTTTATCAGAAACCTTTTTCTCCCTGAAAGGAGCAAAATTTCCACCTTTCACTCTAGATGTTGCTGCGGAAGGGTAATTTCACCGTAAAGCACAGGCATGGGTTTGATGTACGCATGCGCACACTAAGGCAGGCGCATGGCTTTAGGTAGCATCTGCTTCCTATTTGGTACAGGCGCCTGGTCTCTGGGGCCCATCTCTTCCCAGTTCTCCCACATGTTCTTGTTTGGGGTTTTTGTTCAACCATTTGTTTTGGTCTTGCCTTTGCCTTTGCTTCTGAAGCCAGGACTCTGTGTACCAGCCCAGCCCCGCCCCCTCTTCCAGGCATAGTTAGCCTGCCTCTCTCCTCCAGTCTCTTGACAGCCACCTGCCTGCCACTCCAGTGTCTACGATAGTGTGTCTGGGTGGGCTAACAACACATGCCAGCCTTCTGCTTGGCACTGGCCAACCCTTCCTGGGATTGCTGGGAAGAGAACTGAATGGTGGCTGCTCCTAGCTGCCAGACCACCACACAGTGAGAAACCTTGGCGGAAACAAAATGGCCTGGTGACAGCTGTGTGTATTCCTCAGTTTTGTTTTTGTTTTTGTTTTGTTTTTTTCCCAAACAGAAGCCATGGGACACAGAATAAAGTTTAAGGAGGGAGAGCCTTCCAAGTCCCTGTGTTGTGTTACAGTTTGTCTTGAACAAGTTGTTTCTCACTCAGTTCTACCTTTCTCCCTTATCCAATCATTGCATCACAAATTCTGTTGTACTAACTTTCCGTGGTAGTGTATGTGTCTTAGTCAGGGTTTTACTGCTGTGAACAGACACCATGACTAAGGCAAGTCTTACAAAGGACAACACTTAATTGGGGCTGGCTTACAGGTTCAGAGTTTCAGTTCATTATCATCAAGGCAGGAACATGGCAGCATCCAGGCAGGCATGGTGCAGGAGGAGCTGAGATCTACATCTTCTTCCAAAGACAGACAGTAGAAGACTGACTTCCAGGCAGCTAGGATGAGGGTCTTAAAGCCCACACCCACAGTGACATACCTACTCCAACAGGGTCACACCTTCAATTAGTGCCACTCCCTGGGCGGAGCATACTCAAAGCAGCACAGTATCTACTGTAGCAGAATGAAATGTAGTTTTCACTCACTGCTCAATGGTTCAGAGCGGCCCTCTGTTATTCATGCATGCTCTCCTTACTAGCCTCTTTCCACACTCTCACCAAACATTCAGTCGGAGGCAGGGGAGTGCTCAGTCAGCAAATGCTTGCTGTCCAAGGATAAGGACGGGGGAGTCTCATATAAAACCTAGGTGTGTCGAGTGACCCCTGCCCAAGGGAGACAGGCAGGCAGATGTCTGGAGGGCACCGTCCAGCCAGCCCCGCCAGTCTGAGTGCCAGACTGCCTGAAGCCTGCCTGTCTCAAAAAATAAGGTACAAAGTGAGTGTGGGCGAAGACCAGTGTCAACCTCTGCCCTCTACATGATGTACACACACGAACACATACACTCATGCACACACGCATGCACACATGTACACACGCGCATGCACACACCCAATCCAACCAGAATACAAAGAACTTAAACTCCACCATCTCTTCTCTCCTCTCCATTCTCGTTACCACTCTCCATAGCCATTCATTTCCTCTCTGTTTTCCCTGCCCCCTGTCTGCAGTGGCTTCTTTGTTTGTTGTTGTTGTTTTGTGCTTAGTTTGGGTTTTTTGTTTTGTTGGTTGGGGGGAGGTGGTGGTGTCTTCCAATCATTCCTTACATCTCAACAAGAAAATAATAGCATAATGATTAGGCACACAAGACTCTAGTCTAGTGGTTCTCAGTCCCCGTAATGCTGGGACCCTTTAATACACTTCCTTATGCTGTGACCATAAAATCATTTTTGTTGCTACTTCATAACTGTAATTTTGCTACTGTTGTGAATTATAATGTAAATATCTGATATGCAGGATATCTGATATGCGACCTCCCCAGAGGGGTTGCAACCCACAGTTTGAGAACCAGTGTTGTAGTCGTGGGTCATGAGTCCTTTTAAGCCGCTGTCCAGATCCCTTAACTGCAAACAGGGATTCTAACAATACTTACATCAGACAGCTGTTTTAGATATTAAAGGAAATGACAGAAGATCACCCACAGGGGAGTGTTCACTAAAGCTAGCTGCTGCTGTCCCTCCTGTGAGAACACCTCTCTTTCCAATGCTGGGATGGACCTCACCCCTTTCCTTTAAACTCAGTTCTTACTCCTCTTTGTAGTCCTAACTAGAAGTGGTGATTTGAGGGGCAACTGAAGGAAAGTCTTCAAAAGAGGGAGTATGTGGCCAGCCAAAGTGTGTTGGCCTGATCCGGGGCACAGCTGTAAAGAGAATAACTCAGATAACAGGAGTGAGCCAAGAGCACAGGTTTAATATAGGAGGAGTCAGTTATGTAAGGGATTAGAGAACATTCAAGAAGAATGGGAACATTGCTGTACAGAGAATGTACTGAAAGTCAACAAGAGTTATTATATGGTCAGAAATAGAGGTTTGTTTTTTTTTTTAATAAAAAATCAAGTCATGATAGTGTATGCCTATAATCCCAGGCCTTAGAAGTCTAAGACAGAAGCCGGGCATGGTGGCGCATGCCTTTAGTCCCAGCACCCGGGAGGCAGAGGCAGGCNGATTTCTGAGTTTGAGGCCAGCCTGGTCTACAAAGTGAGTTCCAGGACAGCCAGAGCTATACAGAGAAACCCTGTCTCGAAAAACAAAACAAAAAAACAAAAAAACAAAAAAACAAAAAAAAAAAAAAGAAGAAGAAGTCTAAGACAGGAAGATTATAAGTCTGAGGCCAGCCTGAGCTACACAGCAAGACCTGTCAGGAATAAAGAAGAGGGGGAAGAGACAGAGGTGAAGGGAAATAAAAGTCAAGTTGCATTTTGTATAACTGTATCAATCTAATAAACTCTGGGACACATGTGCCTAGCAAGCAAAGGATTTTTAAATGTTACAGTGCTATAGTCGTAATGAAATTGACTGGGTCCTCTTCAGTACTGATATAGTCTCTATTCTTTCTTTTACTAAACTATATAAGGTGTTCCATTATGTTTGAAATGGTGACACAGTCCACCTGAGAAAAATAACTAATCTTGCCGGGCGTGGTGGGCACGCCTTTGAATCCCAGCACTTGGGAGGCAGAGGCAGGCGGATTTCTGAGTTCGAGGCCAGTCTGGTCTACAAAGTGAGTTCCAGGACAGCCAGGGTTATACAGAGAAACCCTGTCTCGAAAAAACAAACAAACAAAAAGAAAAACAAACAAAAAAAAACAAAACTAATCTCACAAACACAGATTATTGTGGAAAGGAATTCCATTCTGAGACTGGAGAGGAAGGGATCTCTAATAATAGCAGACAGCTGACCCACTTTTAAAACTGTCAAGAACTGGAAATGCGCCTAGTTGGTAGTGTGTGCCTAGTATGCATGAAGTTTGGGTTCAGTTCTCTGCACTGGATAAAACAAAGTGTGAACACACAGGCCTGTAATCCCAGCACTGTGCAAGTGGAGGCAGAAGGATCGATCATCGGGCAGGTCAAAGCTGTTCTTGTCTGCACAGCAAGTTCAAGGCCAGCCTATGCTACATGAGGCCCTGACTAAAAAGCAAACCAAGAAAACAGACAATGCCACTCTTAGTACGTCTGTGTACACTCTAAAAGCACCTGGTTCTGTGTATGTGAACAGGCTAACTCTGCAAGAGATCCTGTGGCAGGACCTGGGAAGGATACCTGCAATCACAGGGTCCTTTCACACTGTGCCCTGTGATGCAGCCTGGGACTGAGTGGGCGGGTCCAGAAAGGCTCTTCCGAAGTGCCACCACATCCCAGATATAAAGAATGAGTGAGACTCAGTAAGGCCTCTGTCTGTCCTGAATGCTTCAACCACCACTACAAGACAATAAGGAAAAGACAGCTCAATAAAAGAATAGACAAGAATCTGGACAGACAAATCAGAAATCCAAGTGGTCAAAAGACATGTGAAACTGCATTCCAATCATCGGTGATCAAAAACATGCATATTAAAACCACTACTACAAAACACCCAGAAGAGCTAAAATTTTGAAAGGTTGCTAATATCAGGTGTCAGTATAGTGTTATAATCATTTGAAAAACAATTGACATTTTCTACTTATAACTGAAGATATGCCCAGTGTCAGCATAGACCATGTGGTACACAAAGATGTCCAAGTCAAGCAATTGGGAATTCCCAAGCCATGGGCATGAGTGACCACTGGACTACAGATATCCACTAATGCAGGGCAGGGAGCATGCTTTGCATGCGTCCCCGGGTGGGTGTCTGGCTGTGTGAAGCCACGGAATCCCAGCTTGCAGGAGGGGAGGCATGGCGGGGGGCACCGGGGCAGGCTTAGGTACCAGGTTCTCAGCCTTGAGCATCCCAGACACCCGCTGGATACCGTGGAAGAGCTGAGAACAGAATGGAGTCCCCAGGGGCAGCTCGGTCAGCCCAGGGGCCGAAGGTTGGAGAGGCCAGGGAGAGAGGGAGGCACTGGGTGGTTCCTAAGAGGGCGAGAGTCCTTGGTCCGGTCAGTGGCTAGAGCGCAGGAAGGCCTTCTGGTGGGAGATTAGATAGGGCTCTTTAGGGGAAAGCCCATCCCATCGTTCAAGCACGGTGGGCCATAATGGTTTTAGAGCTTTACTGTAGAAAGGCAGGGGGAAAGAAAGAAGGTAGAAAGAGGGAGAGAGGCCAGCCATGGCCACATGGAGAGAAGGGGGAAGGAAGAGAGAGAAGGAGGGCTAGAAGGTAAGAAAGATGAGAGCTTAGAGAGATCGAGGAGGGGCCAAGCAGCCCCTCTTATAGTAGGCTGGACTATCAGGTAACTGTGGGGTGGAGCATACCTGGCATAGTCAGGTAACTGTGGGGGTGGAGTCTAGCCAGAATGTCAGAGTTTGGGACATTGTCTGCGTGACTTATAGTCACAGAATTATGAAGTTGGGGGCTTTGTGGTTTCAGGCACCTGTCTCTGGGAACGTGGCTCAGTGTTCTGTCCCTTGCAGAGTTTTCTACTGGGTCGCCGGAGCAAGCCTCATTCAAGGAGCCTCATTCAGCCCTACACACTAATGGTTTCTCTAAAGGACCAAACTATAACATGGTAGGCTTTCTGAGCCATGTGGCCTCAATCACACCTGATCGACTGCACACTGTGCTAGAGCAGCCAAAGGGATACACAGCTAAACTCCATGGCCGTCCTTTGCTGACAGCTCTTACAGTGCAATGAGAGCACAACTCTAACTGCTCACAGGCAAGTCCAGCACTGTGTGGTGTAGACTGAGATACCAAGGAACCACTGTATGATCCCATTTCATACGGCTCAAGACATCCATCAGTTGGCCTGCCCAGGGGCAGGCTGCTCCTTTAGCACATGGTCTCTGCTTGACACTGAACTGTAGAGACTAGGACTGCATCCCTAGTCTGCAGCACTAAGGGAAGCGCAAGGAGTGATTACCGGACAGTCGCGGCTCAGTACGGTGGAAGGATGGAACCAAGATTGGAAAGGATGGAATGGGAGGTCTCTGAAGAGCAGGCCACTTTTCGCTTTTTCATTAAATAATCGTTACCTGGGAGTTAGTAGTTCTAAGTATGTTCTGTGCTTGTTTCCTGCATATGTTATACCCGCCCTCCAGAGATCAGCTGACAGAGTGGCTGGGACTGTGGACGGGGATAAAGCAAACAAGGCAGAAACTCAGGGTGACTGACAGCGAGAAGCCGGAGGGGTTCTGTGGCCTGAGAGAGGCACCACAGAAAGCGGAGAGGAGCTTGCGTACGTGAAGGAGAAAGCAGACAAAGGCAGGTCACAAGATCCCCAAAGTGCCATGGGCCTCTTGTCAGGTGTACAGTGCCAAGCAAGTTGCCAGGCTCTAATTCTAGCACTCAGGAGCCTGGCACACAATAACTGGCCCCATGTTCAAGACCAGCCTGGACTCCAAAGACTCTGCCTCAAAATACAAGGAGAAAGAAAAGAAAAAGAAAAACTGACATTATGTTACTTCATTTAGCAACATGTGACTTCAGCGGTGGCCAGTTTCATTAATGAACAACAGTTGAAATTCTATTTACATTGTAGCCTGTTTCTCGATTTCTTTTTTTGTTTGTTTGTTTTTTTAATTATTTTATTAGATATTTT
>NC_034594.1:34648915-34663012 GCF_900095145.1 Mus pahari | reverse complement strand
GGGGACTACTCCCAGGCGAACACCCCTCCTCGGGCGGGGAAAGGTGCCGGGTGCCGGATCAGCCTGGGGACCTGTTTCTCGATTTCTTAAACCTCATAATCCCCTTGACAGCCACATGCTAAGATGACCAGCAGTCTACTATAGTCTAACCAGTGATTCTCAACCTGTAGGTCTTGACCCTTTCCCATGGGTCACATAGCAGACATCCTGGGTAACAGATATTTGCATTAGTACACACAACAGTAGTAAAATTGCAAGTATAATGTAGTAACGAAAATATTTTTATGGCTGCCCCACCCCCCAGAGCATGAGGGACTGTATTAAAGGAAAGGTTGAGAACCATGGTTTGGCTGATCTCATGTCTGGATTCACAAATGTTCAACAACTGTGGTTCAAACAATGACCTTTTCCTTCCTATGGCACTGGAGTGTCCCAGTTTCCACCTCATCCTGCCTGGTTCCAGCTCAGCCTCAGAAGTTACAAACAATAAGTCAATGTCCTAACCTCTCCTTGAGTTGCCCTATCAGGCAATAATATCCACCATGCAGGCCTTGCTGGGATCAAGAACTGGACATATCCTGTTCACATAGGACTTGGCACTTGAAGGAATTACCTCTGTTCTACAGTTGCTGGGGAGAACATGCAGGTTGCCAGGCCATTCCCCCCTTTAAACTATGGCAAAGTTGCTTGCTGGAGTTTGCACATTTTGTTTTTACTTAAGATAACAATTTTAGATGCATTCCATAAATACAAACCAGTCCTCAGAGCTAAGTTGGCAGAAATGAAATATGTAGTTCTCATAGCATTATGTCATCAGGGCCAGACTTTGAGTGTTTAACAATTGCTTGGCTTTATGGTGGAGTGTGGCTTTGTATCTTTTTTAGTAATTTGGATTTGTTTGTTTGTTCGTTTTTTAAGGCCTCATGCTGTAAGCCAGCCTAGCTTGAAACTCATTTATGTAACACAGGCAGCTTCAGAACTTGTGGTTACCTTCCTGTGTCAGCCTCCCAAATGTAGGGATGACGAGCATGAGCCACCATGTCCACTGACTGGCATTTAAAGAGTCACTCTTAGGAGCTTTTTAGCAAAGGAGTAAGAAAAGCATCAACAGGTACTTCATTTTTAGAGCTTTGAGAAGAGACAATGTTGTTCAACCCTCAACAATGTTTTAATTATAGCAATAAAAGTTCCCTTGGTGTTTGTATAATTTTTAAAACAATTACAGACTGCTTCATCACAATAGCCCTCTAAGATATAGCAAGGCTTTTACAGATCATGTAGCACTAATTTACTAGTAACCAGCCACACCCACAAGGCCACAAACACCATGTGTTCCTTCTTCCCAAGTACCTTATGCAGCACTCGGGAGAGCAAGAGAGCATACAGCTGCTGCTCACTGCCCGTGCTGGCAACCGGCCGGAAGCCACCACCTCCTCCCCCTTAATCTTCTGTGTCTAAAGCTCTGATATTACTGTCCTACATAAGGACATCAAATCAAAGACTTGTTCTCAAAGCCTGGGCCTGTCATAGATTTGTAATTACTCCACTCTGAGTGCAGTTGAAAAGTCCTTGCTGAGTGTGCCCTGCTCTGCCCTCCTCACAGTGACAACAGTTAGGTTTGAATACCTACCAGTCATCAACACCAACACTGTTGAAAATATTCGGGTAGAGGGACGACATGAAAAGAAGTTCTCCACAAAACTTTTGAATTTGAGATGGAGATTGACAGCAAGACCCCTGGTCTACACACACACACACACACACACACACACACACACACAGACGCACATACATACACATATACACATGCGTATACACACCAATATCCATATATGCATGTGTACACACACATGCATGTACATACACACCTAATAGTGACTCCTACCAAGCCAACCAGAGAAGCAAGGCCAGCTCGGTAAAGCCTTTGGATGGAAGTCACACTATTGCTCCTTACCAAATCCTGTCCTAGTTTGTCATCCCGTTGATATAGTAAACACCATGATTAAAAACAACCTAGAAAGAAGTAGATTTATTTCATCTTATACTTGCATTCATGACCCATCATTGAGGGAAGTCGCAGTAGGTACCCTTAGGGAGTGTCTGAGTTAGGGTTTTACTGCCATGAACAGACACCATGACCAAGGCAACTCTTATAAAAACAACATTTAATTGGGGCTGGCTTACGGGTTCAGAGGTTCAATCCATTATCATCAAGGTGGGAGCATGACAGCATCCAGGCAGGCATGGTGCAGGAGGAGCTGAGAATTCTGTCTTCATCTGAAGGCTGCTAGCAGAATACTGGCTTCCAGGCAGCTAGGAAAAGCCCATACCCACAGTGACACACCAATTCCAACAAGGCTATACCTTCTAATAGTGCTACTCCCTGAGCTGAGCATATACAAACCATCACAGGGATTTCCCATTGAACTGCCCAGAGAAGCTTATAAACAAGTAACTGTAACGCAGCACAGTGTACACAGCAGAGGAAGGAATAAGTAACGTGGGGGTGGGGACAGAGAAGGCTTACTGTGGTGAGACAGAGTGACAGACAGGTTCAGAATTCCAAGCTGTCCCATGTCAAAGTGAAGGGCACAAGAGGGAGGCTGGCAGGAGGCCTGGAGATTCTGCATGCCATGCTAACTTCTCTGCTTCCTGCCCCATTGCCATGGGGGCCATGACATGGCCATAATTTTCTTTAAAATGATGTACAATTGTCGCCTACTTCTAAAGATAAGTTTCCATTACATTTCATTCTCTGGTCCTGAGAATTTGTTCCACATTGTTGTTCCATAGCTGCTTTCTTTTTACAAAAACAAAAGTCAGGATTTATAAACCAAATGTTTAAAACAAGAGTGAAGCCAGATGGGTAAGGAAGCCTGCCACACAGACAGACAGACACAGACAGGCTGGTTGTTTACATAGAGACCAGATACTTCTTCAAAGTTCAGGACGGTCCTCTTTGTTTTCATGTCTATGCATCATGGTGAAGAAAATATTTTAGATGGTAGGATATTAGTTGAAATCCAAGAGGGAATAAAACGGAAGGAAATGGATCCATGCTGGCCGGCGTGACTCTCTGTGAAGTGCCTCATTTTCCTTTGAGAAGCTGGGATGAGTGCTCCCTGCTGTGGAACTGTTCCATCACGTGAGTGTTAGTGTGAGGGCGTGGGGACTTCCTCTGACCCTTCTTCCTCATCTGCATCTTAACCTTCTTCCTGTGCTCCGGCGATCAGCAGCAGTTCTGCGCTGGACTCCACTAGCCCATGAAAAGCCAATCCAGCCCTTACTTGGAATGAATTTCATGTTTTCTTACTAATCAGCTCCAGGTCCCTTTCTGGATAATAATCCTTATTGTCCTCCATAAAATGAGAAGTATTACAGAGAATGGAGCTATTTAAATGAATACCTCTAGAACTGTGGAGACAGGCTCTCCAGCTGCGTACCGGCTTTGCTTTTAATCCTCCAGTCAACACAAGAACACAAGTCCATTCTTAGAGAGTTTCGGGGGCGGGGGCACTTCAATTACATGGCAGCTTTGATTTTAAATTTCATCTACATCTAGTTCTGTTCTGTTCTTTAATGATTTCTGTCTAGGAAATACAATTTCTCCCCTTTTTAGGTTTTAAACTTATAGAGACTGTGTCTTTAAGAAATCATGCATCTCTTCCGGGCATGGTGGCGCACTCCTTTAATCCCAGAACTCGGGAGGCAGAAGCAGTCAGATCTCTGTGAGTTCAAGGCCAGCCTGGTTCACAGAGCAAGTTCCAGAACAGCCAGGGCTACAAAGAGAAACCCTGTCTCAAAAAACCAAAAGAGAATACTAATGCTACTAAAAATAATAAAAAAGAAATCATGCATCTCATCCTAGTCCTAAAAACTATTGGCTCTTTAAATTATCATTTTGATGTACATCATTGATATCTTTTAAAGGCAATATAGTCACTTAAATAAAACCCTACATAGTAAAGGAACATGTAAGGCTGTCTGGTTCTGGACATATTGGATCAATCACCTTTGCTATTGTCTAAAACAGGTTTAGTCTACAGTCATACTACCCTGAACACATTTAATCTCACTTGAAATAGGAAATATATAATACGTTAGTGTATCTTACTCAAAATTAAGGCACGTGGTTGTTTCTCCTATTCACTAATATTATCACATACTGATAGAAATAAGGTAGAATTCAATATTACCAATGTGAAATTTTCTCTTCATTCTTGGTATCTCAGCTTCAACAAATCCAGACGTCATCAAGATAAATTCAGTCCTGGATATAGTTGCCAAAGTAGAAGACTATTATCTTAAGGGCTATGTTGTTGGGGCCATTCACCCAGTTATACAACCTGTGGGGCAGCGGAAGCACATTCCAGCAAGTTACCTGTACAGAGCGGTGCTGTCCCGGCTGAAGCTAAGGTAAGCAGAGCGCTTGAGAAGAGTCACCTCAGAGGCAGTTAGGAATGATGACTTTCTTTAATCTTTTTTTTTTTTTTTTAATGTTATTGTTGTTTTTGAGACAGGGTTTCTCTGTGTAGCCCTGACTATCATGGAACTTGCTCTGTAGACCAGGCTGGCCTCAAACCCAGAGATCCAACTGCCTCTACCTCCCTAGTGCAGGGATTAAAGGTGTATGCTACCCGGGCAGTGGTGGCGCATGTCTTTGATCCCAGCACTCAGGAGGCAGAGGCAGGCGAATTTCAGAGTTTGGGGACCTCAACTTCAGCACTGCTGTGAGCTACATAGAAAGATTCTAGCTCAAAAGAAGCGAGAGCCAGAAGAGCCCCCACCCCCAACATTGCCTTTACTCTTTGGAGGCAAATAAATACCAAGGGAGGGTGTGAGCGAGCAAAGGGAAAGGAGTGAGAGCCAAGGAATGCCCACTAAAGCTGGGTGTCCTGGCGACTCCTACAGAAACCACCAGAAGATCAGGATCAGCAATTAGCCTAAGCAAACTGGCCCAGTCTAGGCAGCCTCTCTGAGTTCTTCCAGCTCCCCGTGTTCTCATTAAGAATGGCAGCTAGAGGGCTGGTGAGATGGCTCAGAGGTTAAGAGCACCCGACTGCTCTTCCGAAGGTCCCGAGTTCAATTCCCAGCAACCACATGGTGGCTCACAACCATAAATTAAATAGACATATTGGCAACGTTTTCCCTAAATAAGATGGGGGTAGGATTCTTGGGATTGAAGCTATGCTTTAACAAGCAAAACGGGGTCTTGAGGACCTTTTGGGTTGAGTACATAGTTCGGTGGCACAGCACATGTGCCAGGCCACAAGAAAACTGCTGTCGGGCTGGTGAGATGGCTCAGCGGGTAAGAGCACCCGACTGCTCTTCCAAAGGTCCTGAGTTCAAATCCCAGCAACCACATGGTGGCTCACAACCACCCGTAACAAGATCTGACGTCCCCTTCTGGAGTGTCTGAAGACAGCAACAGTGTATATAAATAAATAAATAAATAGTTTTTTTTTTTAAAAAAAAAAAAGAAAACTGCTGTCTTAGTTGCTGTTCTAACTTAGTTACTGTTCTAACTAACTTAGTTGCTGTTCTAACTTAGTTGCTGTTCTAACTTAGTTACTGTTCTAACTAACTTAGTTGCTGTTCGAACTTAGTTGCTGTTCGAACTTAGTTGCTGTTCTAACTTAGTTACTGTTCTAATTTAGTTGCTGTTCTAACTTAGTTGCTGTTCTAACTTAGTTGCTGTTCTTAGTTACTGTTCTAACTTAGTTGCTGTTCTAACTTAGTTGCTGTGAAGAGACATCATGACCAAGGCAACTCTTTAAAAAGGAAACCATTTCATTAGGGGGTTGCTTACAATTATCATATGGTGGAACACATACAGGCGTGGTGCTGGAGCTGAGCTGCAGGCAGAAGGCAGAAGAAGAAACACTGCCTAAGTTTTGAAACTTTAAAACCCCTGGCAGTGACACACTCACTCTAAGAAAGCCACACCTCCTAATCCTTCCTAGTTGATCACCTGAAGACTAAGCAAGCAAATGTGTTAGCCTAGGAGGGCCATTGGCATTCAAACCAGCACAGCTGCTTTGAGTCTCTGCAATGAAGAATGAAACTGCCATAATGTTGCCTCAAATTAATATATTAAAGAGTTTTGCACAATTCTTCATTTTTATAAAAACTGTCTTAGGGACTTCTGGCTGGGAAAGGTACAGTGAATACTGGCCTAGCAAGCTTTGAGGTTGAGTTCAATCCCAGAACACATAAAGGGTGGAAGGAGCCAGCCCCACAGAGCTGTCCTCGGACCCAACACTGTGCAGCATATGCCTACACACACACACACACACACACACACACACACACACACTCATACAAACACACAATGAAGTGATACAATTTTTATTTCAAAATTGTGTTTCCTCTTTACAGTGGTGGGTGAACAGCAATCTTAAGTGGGGAAGGGTGAGAGAACAGGAAAATGGGGAAAGGAGGAAGAAGAGAGAGTAGATCTTTACATTTTCAGATGGACTAGGGGTGTAGCTCAGTTGTCAAGTGCTTGCCTAGCATGTGGGAAGCATTGGGCTCATTTTCTGGTACCACAGAAACCAGATATAGGCTCACACACCTGTCATCCCAGCATTCAGGAGGGTCAAAAGATAAAGCCATTCTCTACTACATATTAAATTTGAGGCCTGTCTGAAACACTTAAGTTATCTAATTATTAAAAAAAAAAAAAAGCCGGGCCTGGTGGCGCAGGCCTTTAATCCCAGCACTCGGGAGGCAGAGGCAGGCGGATTTCTGAGTTCGAGGCCAGCCTGGTCTACCAAGTGAGTTCCAGGACAGCCAGAGCTATACAGAGAAACCCTGTCTCGAAAAAAAAAAAAAAAGCTGAGTGGTGTTTGGCATGCCTTTAGTCCCAGCACTCAGGAGGCAGAGACAAGCAGATCGCTGATTGTCAACCCCAGTCTGGTCTACAGAGCTAGTACCACAACAGCCAGGGCCACACAGAAAAAGTCTGATTTGGGGCCGGGGATTGGGGAGCAGGGGGAGCAGAAGTTTTGGAGATTTTGTTGTTCACTGCTAAAGATCAAATCCAAGATCTCGCACATTCTAGGCAGGTACTCTACCACTGAGCCAAGTTCTCAGCCCCTTCAGTCTGGTTTATTAGAAGCAGTAACTACCTATGCATACACACACACTCACACACACATCCAGATACATACTCATTCACACACACAATTCACACACACATGCACGGGCACACAAGAGTGTGTATGGACTTCAGCCTTTACTAGAATATAAATGTTTCCATTCCAAGCATTATTAAGCACTTTCATTCTTACATTTTTGACATTTTTACACTGTAGTAATGCTATGTCCTGATTACAAATTCCATCAACTGTGTATAAATGTCCTTTCCTGCTTTTAGTGTTATATAGGCTCAACAGTGGCTACACCTCGGCAAAAGTTAGAGCTCAGTAAAGACAAAGAGAGAGAGACAGACGTGTTAATCTGCACTTCAATAGGACTGTCAGGCTCCCGTGCTTGTGCTTCTGCCCAACAACAGTCTCTTTAAATTAGGAATTTAAATCACTGGAAGCTTAAATTAAGGAAAGGTAAGGTAACAGAAATCACTGTGTGTCTGCAGCACTTTGAGATAAACATCAGGAATGAAATAACAAACTGATGGCCTGGGCCTTACTTTGGAGCTGCTCACGGCTTTCCTATGGACATAGCTGGGAAGCAGCAGCTTGCCTCTGACCCTGTCTGTTCTCCTTGCAGCCCCAAGCATTCGGCAGCAGGCAGGCAAAGGCGCGCAAGGCTTGTGATGGAGGAGTGTCCACTAACTTGTGAGACACAAGCGAACGACGCTGCGAAGGAACTCACGGACAAGGTACTGCGTGGAAAGGAGCTGAGAGTGCCTTCCTGGGGCAGCTATGGAACAGTTTCCTTTCTTACCCGAAAACCATGGGGAAGCAGGCATGGTAGCACAGGCCTGTAATCCTGGGGCTGTGCAAGGGGAGGGGCCATGAGTGCAAGGCTATCCTCAGCTACAGCCAGTTTGAAGCCAGCCTGGGCTACATCATGAGCTCCAGGCACTCTGGGCTACAGAGGAGGATCCAAAAGATTAAGAAACCAACGGTGCCTTTCTTATTCCACAGAATTCAAAATGTAGAGCCTGTGAGCCATTACTGAACTGCATTAGCCAGGATCCTACGGAGGAAGAGCATGAGAATGAGTGCACGCAAGGGGTTGTCGGGTTGGCTTATGTAGCAGTCTAAGCAGGAGAGCCATGGCGCCCTTCACTCTGGGGCTGCTTCATACCCAGTAGCAGCTCCTTCCAAAGACCGGATGCCTTACCAGTCCGGGTTGGATGCTGAAGGCCTGGAAGATTCCAGAAAGCCACTAGTCTTCAGTCCCTTTTGGAAAGCTGAAGAAGCTGGGCTTTAATGTCAGCCAAAACTAGCAGCAGCAATTTGCTGCCAGCATGGTGAACTGAGCAGCACATGAGGGCAAGATGGCAGAAGGCAAAAAAAAAAAAAAAAAAAAAAAAAGCTTTGTGTCTCCGGCTTCCTTAAGCAGGGCTGCCACCAGAAGCACCGCCCACATTTAGGGTGGGTCTCCTCATTTGCGTTAATCTGAGCAGGAAAAGGCTTCACAGGTGTGCCATCAACTTGGCTGTTAATGGCTCCAGATCCTGTCAAACTGACAACCAAGAATAGACAGGAGCATAAAGAAGCGCCAGAAGAGCAGACCAGAGGGAGCAAACGGAAGTTAAGTTTAACAAGTGTAGCAGCGGGGAGTGGCAAGCATACCACTGCTTAAGGGAGCAGGCAGTTGGTCTGTGGAAAGTAGATTCCAAAAGTTTCAGATGAGATAAAAAAGTTTTTTTTTTTTTAATATGAAAAACTATATGAAAAAAAAAACAAAAAAGTAGACACATTCAATTGTGAAAGGAGGTGTTAGCAAAAAAAAAAATATATGTTTATTTTTTAAGAAAAAATAACTTGCCGGGCGTGGTGGCGCACGCCTTTAATCCCAGCACTTGGGAGGCAGAGGCAGGCAGATTTCTGAGTTCGAGGCAAGCCTGGTCTACAAAGTGAATTCCAGGACAGCCAGGGCTACACAGAGAAACCCTGTCTCAAAAATAATAATAATAATAATAATAATAATAATAATAATAATAATAATGTATACTTTGAAAGTTGCATAAATAAAAAAATTGAACACCAAATGTAGATTGCCCAAACAAAGGAAAACCTATATATGTCCATAAGTATTCTAAATTGATGGAATTTTTTGTTGAAAGTTGTTTTTAGTCACATTGGCATTCTTATAAGTTCCTTTGTTGTTGTTGTTGTTGTTGTTGTCTTTGGTTTTGTGGGGTTTTCATTTGTTTTGCTTTTTAAAACAGTTTCACTGTGTAGCCTTAGCTGTTGCGGTTCTCCCCCTTCCTAATGCTGCAGTTCTTTAATACAGTCCCTCATATTATGATGCCCCCAATCAGAAAATGATTTTCATTGCTACTTCAAAACTGTAATTTTGCTACTGCTATGAATCATATTATAAATATTTTTAGAGATAGAGGTTTGCCAAAGGAGACACACAGGTTGATTTTTTTTTTAGACCAAACCAGCCTTGAACTCACAGGGATCGACCTAGCAGTGCCTCTGAGTGCTAGAATTAAATCAGAGAGCAGCACACCCCGCTGGCCTTTATTTAATTTAAATATAGTGTCAGGGGCCCACTACACTTTCTTTCAGGTAAAGATTGTGAGACTGGAGTGAGTTACGAGACTCCCATCTGCCGGCCTTTGAGTCCGTAGGAGGCTGAGGCAGGGAGACCCCGGCTTCCAGAGCAGCCTGAGTTACAAAGAGAAAAGGGAAAGGTGGAGTCTGTTTCTGTTGCTGACTTCAGGTGGTGACTACACTTGTGGAGGATCACCTGTGGACTGTGACTCACCACTAGTAGCTGTTAAGGGACGTCTCTTCCCATTTAGGTACAAGGTTACCATTCAGCTGAGCTGGAAGGCAAAGCCCAGGCTTTACAGAGTACACAAGCTGTTTACTGCTACTATTCTGGTTTTTATTTTTTATTTTTCCTTCCTGGGAATAAATCCACTCCAGACAGTTTCTTTCGAAAACAAAAATGTAGCGACTAGTTGAGTCTTGATAGAGAACCATCAGGGTGCTTGTTTTGAATCTAACTTCCTGGACACAGTTGAAGACCTATGTGTTAGATCTGAAGCATGAAAGGTTTACTTGAATGTCTCCACTGAAACCAATACCTAGAGAGGACATTGACAAGGAATTAAACAGGAAAGCCTGTTGTTGCAGCCCTTAGAGTAGTGGGGTTCTTCTCTAAATGAAAAGCTTCAGGAAGCATGCATGTGAGATATCCCACCATTGCCCCGGGTATGCACAAGAGCAATTGGTAAGTGCCAAAGATTATTTTTGAACAGCCACTTTGTGTGACGACTTGATTGTTGAACAGCTAAAACAGTTGAAGTCAAGCTTTAGCAACATACTAACGTCTCCTCTATTTTTAGTCTGTGTCCTTGCCTGTGGTACTGAGGGACTGAACGTGCACGCCTCCTGCATGCTGGCACTCTGCTCTGGGCTAGATCCCATCCCTGGCCATTCTGTTTAATATTCAGTTTGCATTTTTTTTTCAGGGTTTTAAAGCACCCCATTAAAAATTATCAGTCTTCCAAGGCAGGCAAGACAGACCAAGGTGTAAGGCGTGGCAAGGCAAGACAGACCAAGATGTAAGGCGTGGCTCCCAGAGCTGGTGACTAGAGCTCAATCTCTGGAACTCGGGTGTTAGAAGAAGAGAACTAATGCCTACAAGCTGTCCCTTGAGCAGTACATGTGCATCACACCATGACACATAGATGTGCACACGGGCACGCACAAGCACACACAGAGATGGATGGATGGATGATAGATAGATAGATAGATAGATAGATAGATAGATAGATAGATAGATAGATAGATGATGGATGGATGGATGGATAGATGGATGGATGGATGAATAGATAGATGTAATTAAAATTATTCATCCTCCAAGTAAAAATGGAAAAGACATCAATATATTTGTTCACAGACTTCCAGGAAAAACAAAGCATGTGTTAGAGTAAGAAAGAAAGGTTTACTTGAATGTCTCCACTGAAACCAATACCTAGAGAGGACACTGACAAGGAATTTACCCTTCCTACTTCCAGAACACCAAGCCCTCTCTTTCCTCCCTCTTTTCTCCCAGTACGCCTGGGAGACGGACATTGTGGTTACATCTAAGTACCCCCACAGTGTGAACTCTCAGAATGTCACTCTTAGAGGACTGAGGCCAGGGTGGCGTAGTCGGGGCTCGGGCTCCTGGCAGCCTCCACCTTCCGAGCTGGCTCCCAGAGGCTCCTTCCACTGCGTTGCTCTGCAGTTTCTTCAGTTCTCCCTGCCTTTGAAAATCCCATTTCATTCTGTCAGGGTTTCCATATAAGTCCGGGGTAACACTTCAAACTTTTAGTTTAGATGTTCACATCAGTGTCAATGAAAAACCAACACTGCTGAGTCAGGCACAGCAGTGCACACCTCTGATCCCAGCGCTCAGGAGGCCGAGGCCAGCCTGGGCTACAGAGGGAGTTCCAGGACAGCCAGGGCTACACAGAGAAACCCTGTCCCGAAAAAAACAAAAACAAAAACAAAAACAAAGGCTTCTTCATTTTTGCTTATTTAATGAGTATTTACAAAGAGGGAAGAAGACACAGCCTTTGCCCTGGGGAGTACTGCCAGCTGAACACAGGAAAAGAATCATGCCACCCTTAGGTCCTAGGCATTGTGAGCTTAGAGGAATTGGGATGATAATGTCACAAGCATGAGAATGGAAATCACTATTACTAAGATCCCACGTTATCTCACCACTCCGACACTCCCTACTTCAGAGACTGTTGACTGACTGACAGGATAAATCTAGCTCTGTGTATTTGGCTCAGGGCGAGGGCAGACTAGAAAGCTTCATCACAGATGCAGTGAACTGGACCCATGCTGTATATGTGCATATTCATAAGAGCTAATCTAGTCTTTCAGAATCAACATCAAATAGTGCTGTTTGCTTTTTGCTTTTCAATTAATGCCTTCTTTAATTGTGAGGTTATATTTGTCTCAGTTATTTTGGGAGTGTTCTGGAATAGTCTTTAGTTTTGCTCCAACTGGAAAGATCATTGTTAATAGCCTCTAAAACCCATGCAATAAAATTACTAGGTCTTGCCAAATGTGGCAGAATTTCAGGGGAAGTACAGTCCTGTTTTTATCATTTTCTAAGCCAGATCAGTTCTGTTTGACAAGTCCTGCTGACACTGAGACCCAACTTGAGGGGTCTCAGTTGGCTTCTAGGTGTGCCTCGGTTACTCCTCAGTTTATTGTCTTCTAATGGCCTCCTCAGAGACTGAAGCTTAGTTGGCTGGGTCATACATGGGCTTACCTCAGTCCTGTCATCTCTTTTTTTTTTTTTTTTAAGATTAATTTTATTTATTATATGTAAGTACACTGTAACTGTCTTCAGACACCCCAGAAGAGGGCATCAGATCTCATTATGGATGGTTGTGAGCCATCATGTGGTTGCTGGGATTTGAACTCATGACCTTTGGAAGAGCAGTCTGTGTTCTTAACCACTGAGCCATCTCTCCAGCCCCCTGTCATCTCTTTAAACCCCAGATTAATGCCGCTGCTAGAAAAGGGATGAAGTTTGTTGGGCTTGTCTCCCAGTGCTGCTTGCCATCTATGCACTGTAATGGAGCCAGCCATGATGGAGTTGCAGAGTCGGGGCTACACGTGAGACAAGGTTCACAAGACAACTGCAAAGGCTGGAACGAAGGAGCCCTGGGTGGACACTTGTCGGAAAGTGGAGTGGAGGAGGAACCGCAGCATGAAAGTGGACAGCATCAGACAGAGAGGAACAGCAGCCCCAGCTACGCCAACCCAAAGCAGGGAGAAGGTAACCAACCGGGAGCGGGTGAGGGAGGAGAATGCATTCTTCCATTCCCTAACTACACAGTTATTTTAAAGGACTACAGGACAAAGTTAGTGTCCGAGGATCATAAGGACAGTGAACCAATCTAAACTTGTGGGTTGTTAAGTTATTATAGCCAGAAGTAGGGCAGGCCAGTGTTTCAGGCATTGGGTCTCCCCGTGCCCAGCCAGCCGGGTCGCCTTTGCTCTCTTCTCCAATGAAAGCAGTGACTTGACCAAGGAAGCAGCTTGGAAAACAGCCTGTGGGAATTTCAGGGCAGGCCTTTCCCCCTTGGAAACCAAGGGACCCGCTTTGATCCTCACTAGAATCTATGACAATGAGACATGACAATGAGCCAGTTAGTGTAACAATTGTGCCCACAGCCAGAAATAAATGCAGACAACAGTCTTGTCCTTCTTGGCCAAGTCTCAAGTTTTCCCAAGAAATTGAGTATTTTGCTCTTTTATTTTTGACTGTGTAAAAGTTTCCTGACATCTTTGCCGGATTTTTTTTTTTTTTTTTTTTAAGCAACATCAAAGAAAACTAAAGACTGTGTAAACTGTAAGTTACCATGAGCTCTGGAGACAAACGCCTCAATTTCTTTCTGTAAAGGAGACAGTTGCAGAGCCTCTCTCACGGGTTGTAAAAAGGGAAACAGCCCACCTGGCACAAACTCCAGCAAGCTGACAGATGCTCCAACCTTTGATCAGCGTTGGCTGATCAGTAGAGTCTGGGCTTTCTGGTTCTGAGACATGTTCAGTGTCCTGTGCATCCATTTGAGCACCATCCTCTAGAGAAAGAACAGGAGGTGAATTTAAAACAGTATACTGTTGAAGTTGTGCTGGGTTGGCTTCTCTTTGTTTTTTGATTGTTTGGGTTTTGATGTTGTTGTTGCTGCTGCTGCTGCTGCTGCTGCTGTTAAGCTGAGGACCAAACCCAGGGACTTGTGCTTGATAGGCAAGTATTCTACCACTGCACTAAATCCTCAATCCCTGTTAAAGCGTTCTTTTAAATGGTAAAATATTTATACAGTAAATAACTGTACACCTAAAAACTAAAAGCTTTCTTGAGAACAATAAATACCAAGTTCATCCTAGCAGTTATTTTTAGAGATTGGAATTGGAGACTATATACTGCTAGATA
>NC_034594.1:34641440-34648780 GCF_900095145.1 Mus pahari | reverse complement strand
GATACTACATAAGAGATTGGAATTGGAGACTATATACTGCTAGATACTACATAAGAGATTGGAATTGGAGACTATATACTGCTAGATACTACATAGTAGGCTCCACAGTGTCCATTGTCTTATTTCTGTAAAGAAATAGTTCAAGGCCAGTGTGTTATAATGTTAACATTTGATTAAACTGTGTTGGGGTGGGGAGGGCATGGGGACGGCTTAGGCAGTAAAGCACTTGCCCCACAAATGCCAAGTCTTGAGTTTGGTGCCCATTTACCCCATAAAAGTCAGATCAGACGTGCATGCTTATGCCCTCAGTGCTGGGCAGGCGGGCACGAAAGCCAGGTCAGAAGCTCTGCGTCAGTAGGAGACCCTAACTCAGGACCTAAGGTACGGAAGAACTGAAACAGCTGCATGTGTAGGTGCACCCAAACACAGGACACAACACAAACATGCACACAGATAGACACACACATATTTTTAACTGAGCCGTGGCTATTTTTATTATTGGCTATATTCATTTGTATGTTTGTAATGGCTAACGAAGAACAATGTTTAAGAATTTTGAACAGTGAGGTTATGTTCTTCCCTTCTCCCTGCCGCCTAGCCCCAGATAGTAAGCTGTACATGGTCTTCAATGCTTTTGAGGAGGATGCGGCCAGCTGGGTCTATCAGGAAGGAGTCCTGTCCATGAAAGTGACTCGGAAGGGAGCTGTCATCAGCGCGCTGGATGCCAACTGGCTAGAACTAACTACATTTTACTATAAGCAAGGCTTCTCTTTAATCGACTCTTTTGTGTGCTGGGAGACACCTAAAGGTGAGTTTTACATTAGTAATATATTTATATGTAAATAATCTGGATTTTGGATCAACACTGCTGAAAATATTTTTCCTTTCAAGTTCTATCACTGTAAGAATGGGTATAATTCTTTTAAAAAATATATATTCTCATCATTGCACAACTTTAATTGAAAAGCTTTGTCCAGTGAGATGGCTCGGCAGGTGAAGGAGCCTCAAGCCTCAAGCTCCAGGCCCCACGATAGAAGAAAAAACCCAGTGCCCCAAGTAGAGCTTGGATCTCAAAATGGATACAGAGGTACACACACGACATGCCTGTGTCCCCATGTTCATGCAGCAGACACGCAGAGACAAAATGTGTTTGGTTTGGTTTTCTGAGACAACCTCCTGATTCTGCCTATGGAGTGCTGGGATTAAAGATGTGCACCACCACCCCAGGCTTGTTTTTACTAATGTTTCTTTTGTTTTCTGTTTTTTTTTTAAAAGAATTATTTATTTATTATATGCAAGTACACTGTAGCTGTCTTCAGATGCACCAGAAGAGGGCATCAGATTTCATTACGGGTGGTTGTGAGCCACCATGTGGTTGCTGAGAATTAAACTCAGGATCTTTGGAAGAGCAGTCAGTGTTCTTAACTGCTGAGCCATCTCTCCAGCCCCCTTACTAATGTTTTTAAAGACAGGATCTCACTATTATCCCTGGCTAGCCACCACCATCCAGCAATAGTAAAGCTTTTCTTAAAAATTTAAAAAAAAAAAAAAATTAGCCAGGCAGTGGGAGGCAGAAGCAGGAGGATCTCTGTGAGTTTGAGGCCAGCCTGGTCTACAGAGTGAGTTCCAGGAGGCCAGGGCTACACAGAGAAGCATTGTCACAGGAGAGGGGGCAGGGAGAGAACTTTCCTATCCTTAAGAGCAACCCTGAGCAGGTTTAGAATTGTAATGTTGTAATGTCATGTTTGCTATTTCATAGGAACCATTAAGAATCGGCATGCAATGGAGGGATTGGCCAGTAGAAATTCCCAGGTACAGTGTACTACAACAGCCCAGTCGGGAAGCTGGGGCAGCATGCACATTTGATGCATTAGCCCAACAGTTAGTGAATTTCTAGCTCTCTATAATTTGTGTAGAGAATAATTCAGAGATACAGACCCATTCTTTTGTTTGTCTTTCCCTGTAGTTACAGTGTAGTACAAACCAGTCTTATGTATCCCAAAAACAAAGAGTTCCCCCAAAATGACTTTAACAAAGATTAATGTTCAAAGAAATGAAAAACGAATAGTGGGCAGCCTGGGGAGAATGCACCCCAGGCCAGGATGGCTCCGACCTTAAACTCAGCGAGACTGGAGCAAAGGGCGAAGGAGAAGGGCCCAATGTCATGAGACCACTCTGTCCTCAAACCAGCCTTCTGATGCCTTCCCTGGTGGCAACAGATGACGGGATGGAACTTGGTGTGTCCAGGAGTCATGTTTTAGAAGATCCTTTTAACTAAAGCCAATGTTAAAAGCCACGCCCAAGGAGAGCCACAGCACAGTGCCCTGTAGAGATGCCGGGCACACGGCAGGTGCTCAATAAATACTCCTCGGTGTTTCCTGGTTACTGGAGATTTGCGTGGGCAGACAGAGGCAGTTTCCTAGTGGGGGCGGGGGGAAGGAGCATGAAACTCACTTTCTGCGGCTTCGGGACATTAGTGAGAACATTGGTGTAGCACCGAGGCTACAGGGCAGCTTATTTTCTGGCGACCCGTCCTTCTTGGCATGCATTATGTGTCACACTTCAGTGCGGATCATCTTTTTGGAGACTGGTTTTGATCCCCCACACTGTTTCTCTCCCTCTCTTCTTCTCCATCTTCTCTTTGCAGTGGCTAAGTTGGAGACATTCCAACTTTCGGTTAGTGACAAACTGCCTAAGGAAAAGCAAAAAATATTCTTTTCAGTCTCTCTCAGGCATTCCTGCCTTGGGCCTGGCCTGATAAAAATAAAATTAGCGACAGCAGCTGCTTAGCCAGAAACCGTCTGGGGCTTTAGATCTTAGAGCCCCAGGGCGGCGCTCCCACTTTGTGCAGCTGGAATGTCTTTTCAGACATTCTTCCACGCCATCTTTGCCAAGCCTCTACTCACCCCTCTCAGCCTGCAGTCTGGACACTGGTGTGTGTGTCACTAGGACTTTCTGAGGACACTGCAGAGGGAAGACTGATCAGTGTCCGAGTCTCTGTGAGAAGCCAGTGTGAAGAAGGAGGTCGGAATTGGACTCTGTTTTGAATGTTTGATGCCTGCCATCCCGAGTACACCGGGAAACAATGCATATTTGCTACATCTTGCTTCTGCCATCCTCACAAATATTGTCAGAAATCAGACGACTATGTAGAAACAGAAGTACAAAACTCAACACTGCCCAGAAGCTTAAAATACATTGGCTCACAAATCACACGGGAGAAAATGCTTTACAAACAGTGGTGGAGGGGAAGGGATACACTGAAAAGTCACCTACCTCACTGAGCATGTCAGAGCTGACACTACCACTGTCAGATCCGCCCCTGCAGTGGCCTTCCACACACTCTGAGCCTTCTCTGCTGTGAATACTCCCCCCGACACAAGCGAGGAGACTCACGCTCAGATATAGTGTGCCTCTTCTTTATATGCCACTTCCTAGGGCTCCCCTTTGATTGTGTGTGCGTTCTCTTCCTCTCAAGATACTTAAAGAAGTACAGACGGTTGATAAAGTCAAAAGGTATCTATCTGTTTATGCTCAAAATCATGTATATGCTTAGGTGTGTAACCATGTTTGCAATATCATGTTTCAAGCAGGCTGTGAATGTAACAAAATACACACAGACACATTCAAAAGTAAGAAAAATATTCAGAGTATACCCAACAGAATACTGTGACAAGAGAACCAGGGAAGAGGCTACAGGAAAGATAATCGGACACTATCAAGATAGCTCAAGGGTCAAGGTGCTCGCCTCCACCTGACCACCTGAGTTCATTATCCGGGGCCCACATGACAGAGGAGAATACTGACTCTTACAAATTACCCCCGAATCTGCACATTTGGGACATGCACACACCCACACACATATATGCACACACACATACAGACATACATACAGGAAGCTAATAACCCAAGTGCAGCTAAGAGGCTATAGGGGTCTATAGGGAGCAGGCATGTAAGAGCCAGGATAGACTGTTCAAGGCAAAGAGCACGGAGTAAGTGAGAAGAACCTGGGAGGTCTGTGTGACTGGAGCAGGGTGTGAAAGGAAAGATGGCTCTAGACAAGGTGAGAGGTGGGCAGGGTCCTGTTCATCAGGAAAGCTGTAGCAAGAGCTGGCATGTGTGTTTTCCTTGCTCTGTGCTGATGTTATTCTACACCTTGCACGGAATAACTCGTTATTACCTACACAAGCAATCCTGTGAAAACTGATGCATACAGCCACTAAATAGTGTGCCCATATGTGCACAGCTGGGGAGCAGCATGGCTAGCAAGGCGCTGTTACAAACAATAATTAATAAACCACTTTTCCTTTTCCAGTTCCGCCCCCAGAATGACAACTCTGAGACAAAATATTTGCTATTAAATGCCTAGGCCATAAGCTCTGGCTCATTCCCTGACTAGCTGGTAACTTATTTAACCCATGTCAACTATTCTGTGTCTGTCACTTGGTTAGTTAACCTCTCCTTCAGCCCTGGCCCTCTCGTCTCCTCAATGGCTCCCTCAGCATCGCTCTGAGTTCTCCTTAGCCAGCTCCTCTCTCATCTCCCTCAGCTCTCCCCAGTCTCTCTTTTATCTCTTCTTGTTTCCCAGAATCCTCTCTCTTCCTGCCAGTGTCCCACCTTCTATTTCCTGCCTCAGCTCATTGGCCAATGGCTTGTTTATTGATAGGTGATCATTATAAGAGATTCTCTCTACAAGGTTCATTTCTCATTAATTAACATTCAATTAATTCACTAGTTAATTCTGTGGAAGTGTGTAGTGTGTGCTCACCACTGTACACATGTGGCGGTCAAAGGACTGCGCACGCAATGCAGATCAGTTCTCTCCTTCCACAATGTGAGTTTTAGGGATTAATCAGATCCCAGGCTTGTCTGCAAGTCTCCTTAAGCAGAGTATGGGACCTTAACCATCATGCAGAATAGTTATTTCAGTTCATTAGTTGAAGATTTTAAAAAGGAGTCATTGTCTGATTTGCATTTTTAAAGGACCTCTCTAGCCCCATTTTGGGACATGGACCATAAATGGCAAGAGTAGAGAGGCTGATGTTTAGTTACTTTTCTGTTTCGATGACAAAACACCATGACCAAGGCAACTCAAAAAAACAAAACAAAACAAAACAAAACTATTTTTACGGGGGCTGGTGAGATGGCTCAGTGGGTAAGAGCACCTGACTGCTCTTCCAAAGGTCCTGAGTTCAAATCCCAGCAACCACATGGTGGCTCATAACCATCTGTAACAAGATCTGACGCCCTCTTCTGTAATGTCTGAAGATAGCTACTGAGTAATTACATATAATAAATAAATAAAGCTTTAAAAAAAAAAAAAAAAAAAACCTATTTTTACCAGGTGGTGGTGGCAGGTGGCAGTAGCGCACATGGCAGTAGTGCGCACACCTTAATCCCAGCACTCAGGAAGCAGGGGCAAGAAGATCTCTGTGAGCTTGAGGCCAGCCTGATCTACAAAGCTAGTTCCAGGACAGCCAGGGCTTCACAAAGAAATCCTGTATGGGAAAACAAAACAAACAAACAAAAAACAGAACATTGACATTAAAGAAACCTATGCTTGCTAAGACTTCCCTACACAGAAGTAGGGAACAAATGCATTTGGCTAGTATTGGTATCCAGGAAGAGGGATGGGTGGGGAGGGAGGAAGGGAATGGAGAGGGGCAAGGGGTGGGGGAAAGGGAGAGAGAGAACAAACAGTGTGTCACGCCAGCGCTTCTGAACACGTGTAGCACCATGAATTTTGACACACATGAAACCTGGCCGTCCTGTCTCCATCCACGCCCACTCCCATCCCACCCCCCATAGTGAGCATGGGCTCATTGGTTGGGAAGCTCTGGGTTTTGCCATGTTAAGGGTCAACTCTGCAAGCCCAGCAGTGCGGGGGGGGGGGGGGGAACTGTCTGCAGTGACTCCTCCCCATTATCTGGAGGTAATTACCCATTTATCACAGCCCCACAGCCTTCCCTGCAGCTCGTCCTTGCTGCCACTCCCAGAGCTGTGGCCTTAGTGTGAGCACAGAGAGAGCCACCTGGAGTCTTATTCTATAGCCCAGATAAGCCTTGAACTCAGCAAAGTCCTTCCTCCTTAGCCACACAGGCATTAGCTACCCCCCACAGCCAGCTTATTTGTAGTCTTTTGTATCTGGCTTCCTTTGTACAACGTAGTTTCTTTGAATTTCACTAACAATGTTACATTACAATGAGCCCCGCTTTTACCTCTGTGTTGTTTGGGTTGTACTTGCTTTCTTTTAAACCACAGGATTTAGGAATGGGTAGGTGGTGTGGTTCCCTGAGTTAAGGTGTTTGCAGCCATGCCTGACGGCTGGGATCCACACAGGGCTTTTAGAAGAGAACAGGCTTCCCGGAGTTGTCTTATAACCTCCGCAAGCACCTCGGCTTGAACACACACACTGGTAGGTACATAGATGGGTAGATAGGTAGATGGATAGATAAATAGATACATGTATTTTTTTTAATGTAAAGCTTATATTTATGCTGGGTAACTCATGCTTTTTTTTTCTTTTTTCTTTTTTCTTTTGGTTTTTTCGAGACAGGCTTTCTCTGTATAGCCCTGGCTGTCCTGGAACTCACTTTGTAGACAAGGCTGGCCTCGAACTCAGAAATCCGCCTGCCTCTGCCTCCCGAGTGCCTGCGCCACCACCGCCAGGCTAGAGCGTGCCTTTTATTGCCTTTTATCCCAGAGACAGATCTCTAATTCTGAGTCCAGCATAGTTTAGGAAGTTCCAGGTTACTTTGTCTCCAAAAGAAAAAAAAAGTTACAAGTATTTATCTTCCAACATTGAAGTCAGGAAAAGTGGTTTTCACGCTGTAAAGTTCCAAAGGAAACAGAGGGGCAGGCTGGTAACTATGTAATTACTGCAATGTAAAATTATTTTAAAGTCCACATCCCCATTCTAAAAAAAACTCTTGAAATAAGTAACTCTATTCCTCAGTTCTAATTTACTAGTAACTGTGGCGCTCTAGTGGAGACCAGTCAAAGATAATGGGACAGATAATGCAAATAGAAAGAAACCAGCTCCAACTAGGAAGTTATACTTTACTGTGTTTCTACGAACTATTTTTATTTTTTATTTTATGTATGTGAGTACACTGTGGCTGCACAGATGGTTGTGAGCCTTCATGTGATTGTTGGGAATTGAATTTTTAGGACCTCTGCTCACTCTGGTCGGCCCCACTAGCTCAGTCCCTGCTCTCTCCGGCCCAGAGATTTATTTATTATTATACATAAGTACACTGCAGCTGACTTCAGATGCACCAGAAGAGTTCGTCAGATCTCATTACAGGTGGTTGTGAGCCACCATGTGGTTGCTGGGATTT
>NC_034594.1:34610912-34641255 GCF_900095145.1 Mus pahari | reverse complement strand
GCTACACAGAGAAATCCTGCCTCGAAAAAAATCTACCCCCTCCAAAATAAAGCAAAAATCAATTTGCTTTCAAATTTCAGCCTCTTAAAAAATTAAAACTATGACACTAAAATTAGTTTTTTCTTTTTTTTTTAAGATTTATTTATTATTATATCTAAGACACTGTAGCTGTGTCTTCAGATGCACCAGAAGAGGGCGTCAGATCTCGTTACAGATGGTTCTGAGCCACCATGTGGTTGCTGGGATTTGGACTCAGGACCTTCGGAAGAGCAATCGGCACTCTTAACCACTGAGCCATCGTTCCAGCCCCAGTTTTTTCTTTATCTTTAAACTTAAAATATTATCTGAAAACTGTCAGCCTTTATTATTCAGAAAACTATTAAACAGGAATTTTTTAGCACAAAAAATTATTTTTAGTGGAGATGGTGACAATAAAATAAAAATTATTGTGATGGTAAAGTAGATGATTAGATAAATAAATTGTTGTTTGATAAATTAGAAAATATGTTCCGTAATAAAATATAAACATAAGGTGGAGATGATACTTGGAGGCATTAAGCGATATTCATCACCTAGCCAGGGTGGACAGACTTGAGAATGATGTAAATTAATTGGAATATTTGGGGGAGCTGGGAGATTGTTTGGTTTTGGTTTGGGTTTGGTTTGGTTTGGTTTGGTTTGGTTTGGTTTGGTTTTTTTCAAGCTGCAACAAAACAATTCTGTTTTCTATGACTGTCAGGGAAACTTGGATGTGACAAGTGCTACATAAAACCCAGTGTTTACCTAGCACAGGACCATGAGAAAAATGCCTTCTATAGCAAAATAAGAGGCAAAAGAATTTCCATTAAATCCTTTAGTTTAGGCCAGGTGGCTATTGTCAACTATTCAAGAAAAATGCAGAGGGGACTTCCCTTAAAACTTCCTTCCCAGCAGGAGTTCTGGGACAATGACTTCTGTTAGCCACTTCCTGTCGCTGCTGTGGGGACTTGGGAATTGTTCGGTGTTTATAGCATGTGTGTTACATGTGTTACATGTGTGCACTTGCCCAAGCATGTGTATGTGGAGACTAGAGGTCAATGTCCAGTTATCTTTCTCTGTCACTCTCCACCTTATTTTGGGGAGCAGAGTCTCCCCCTGAACCTGGAGACTGTCATTTTGTCTAGGCTGTCAAGGTCAGCCAACCTTGGGCCTGTCGCTGCCTCCCCAGGGCTCCGCTTTTATGTGGTGCTGGGATCAGTTTCCTGCCTATGCTTGCAGGGCAAGCACTGTACCCACTGAGTCATCTCCTACCCTGTGCTTATAGTTTTTAAAGCTCTGGTTTTAATATTATACCTGCAAGTTCAAGAATGAACATTTTTCATGTGTTTGTATAATACACATCAGAAGCCAACATTTTATTTCAAGGTGAAGGTCATTCCAAGATGCTTCTTGAATTGACATTCCATTCTTGCTCACATTATTTAACTTTGTTTCTGCTGTGGTAGTTCCATGCGTATGTTTTAGTTTTAATTCAGTGAACCATAAAACTGTCTTTACCTATGGAGAAAAAGCAAATCTTAAAACAGGACTCAGCCAAAATGCTTTTGTTTAAGTGGGTCTTCTCTATAAGGATTTTTATTTACGTTTCTGTGTCTGTGCATGTGCATGCATGCCCACTCATGTCTGTACATGTGCAAGTACACATGGAATCCACACGAGGGTATAGGATTCCCTGAAGCTCAAGCTCCAAGCAATTGTGAGCTACCTAGTGTGGGTTCTGGGACCTGAACTCCATCCTCTGGAAGCAGCAAGCACACTTAACTGCTAAGCCATCTCTCCAGCCCATCTTAATGTTTCACGTACCCAAGGCTGGCCTCCAGCGTGTTGTATAGCTAAGGATGACCTTAAGCTCCATAGCCTCCTGTCTCGGCTTCATAAATCCTGCATTACATGTGTGAGCTGCTTTGCTCAGCTTCTGTCACTGATGCTGGGACACGCATCATGTAACCTGGGACTACACACATGAGAAATGGCTTCCAGCCGACAAGAATTTCTTCCAGCTTGCCACCAGGACCCTTAGAAGCAGCTGTAATGTACACATGACTCCTCTGAACGTGTCTTTCCCCCACAGGAGACCAGTTACCTAAATCTTTGGAAGGCTTTTTTATCTATGAAGAAGAAGGACCTGGAGTCCCAGGTTCTAACAGGAGAGGAAACGATGCCATTGTGGTAGAACAGTGGACAGTCATTGAGGTGAGCTGCAGATTCCATCCGTCTGCTTTCCTTTGGTGTGTGATTTGCTGAAAGCCCCTCATTGCCAGGTACATGCACATCCCCAGACACAGATGGGCCACTCTCACCAGAATCCTCAACAAAGAATTGACAGACTTCTTCCATATGCTTTACCCATGTTTTCAAACATGTCAGTAAAATAGCAAAAGTAACTGTCTGCACCTAGACAAAAGCAGGTTCCCCACATCTGAGCTCTAGCCCTAGACACAATCCCCTGGCCTAGAAATCCTCACTACAAAATGCCTTGGCAATGGACTGGAAATAAATCATCTAACCTTTCACCCCTGAACAACCAGTATAATGTGCTTTTTTTTTTAACCTTATGAATTGTTTTGTTTTGTTTTAAATAAAAACATCCAAAGGTTTTCTCTTACATACCAGGCCAGATGTGTACACACAGCACTGTCATAATCAGAGGTGTCATGCTGCTGGGGTTGTACATTTACAAATTCAGATGTCATCTACTACTGCCCTTGAAGTAGACAAATACCTTTGGATACCTCTGTTGAGCGTACAAGGTCCTCACAGAGACCATCTTTCAAGGAAACATTTTGACTTTCTGGCCTTACAAAGACCATAAAGGACAGAACTCATTTTCAGAGAAATTGTAAAACCCACTGAGGGAGCTGGGGAAGGTGGGTGCTAAGTATAGCTGCAGGAGAAAACCTTCTCCAGAGGAACTGAGCAAGAAGAGCGGCCACACAGCCAGCCTGGCAGCTTCTCTCCCACCCCCAGCCTCCCGTCCCAGGCCCGAGGCCACTGCTGAGCCTACTTAGTAAGCCTTGTGGATCGGACGCCCTGGGGAGCTTTTAAAATGCAGATCCCCAGCTCCGCACTTTAGAATCTGAGAACCTTGGCTTTCCCAGGACCAAAGAAAGGCCAATGGCCACTGTCCACTCACTGTGGTTTTAAGAAGGCAACAGCTGCAGAAGGTGACATTCTGGGGGCCACATGGGCCCCATGACACTGTTCCACTGGGCACAGGACCCCCCCCCACACACACACACACTACAACACTCATCAGCCCCTCATCCTCGCTACTGTCTTTGCTATTAGACCGTAAGCTCTTATTCTTACTCACACAGGGCTGTGAAATCAAAACCGATTACGGCCCCCTGCTGCACACCCTGGCTGAGTTTGGATGGCTTCTGACAAGCGTGTTGCCTACCCCTATATTGAGACACGACAGGTAATGCCCATGCATCCTCACCTGCACAGCTCATTCTACAACCTGCTCCTTTGTGGGTAAATTAACCAGTGCCGACTTAAAGCCTACGAGAAATGCTTCTAGTGTGGTTTCATGGGATGTGGAGGTCAGCAGATCCAGAGGGTGGGTCCCTGTCATTGGTGTGCCTCAGATACACAGACATTTGAGAAATCTGCAGGGGCTTCTGGAAAACAAGAGTTAGTTCTCTGTCTGAGCCATGGGTCTGCACACACCTCAACAACCTGTGTGTCTGTGCCTTCAAATTGTTTTCTGTTTGTTCTGCTTGTTTTTGAGTCAAAGTCTCTCTCTGTAGCTCTGGCTGTCCTGGAACTCACTTTGTAGACCAGGCTGGCCTTGAACTCACAGCTATCTACCTGCCTCTGTGTCCTGAGTGCTGGGATTAAAAGTGTCTGCCACCACCATGTCCGTATTCTCCATCTCTTTGATGTTCTCCTAGGTGCATTTGGCCTGATACAGCTAGGTACAGACCTTCCTTCCCTAGTGTGGAAGTCCCGAGCTTCCCCTACCTCTTCCCCTATGGAAAAGTATAGTCATCCCTTGCCATTCATTGGGGATCCCAGCTGGGCTCACTTCTAAGTATTTCCCACAGTGCTCTGAATGAATAGGCAGGACATCTGGCAGCCAGCCCACTTCTGCTGAGCTCCAGTGGTATTTCCTGTATCCGGTCAGGACCAGTTTAGGAATGGCAGGACTAAGCCTAAGGCTGGAACTAAAATATATTGTGATCCCAAGGATACCTGGAAATGGGAGTAGGCTGAAACATGAAGCCAGACTCCGGCATTTTGTGCCCAAACTGCGTGAGATCCTATCCTACAACCAGTGCTCTGAAGACTCCCTCCAAACGCTGTAAGAGGAGTAGCTATAAGGTTGCTCTAGGACAAAGGGAGGGAGAACGGGGCCAAAACTTTACCATCATGCAGATTTCTCCTGCACCCCAGATCCTCTGGGCACTATGGAACCATGGAAGTGTTCCTTCTACCGTCTGAAAGGACTTATCTTTATATGCTATCAGAATGGCAAGGGGCTCATGGCTCACTAAATTTGCATTGTTATAGAAGCCTGTGGGTAATAATTGCTAAGGATTTGGAGGCTTGGAGGGATGGCTCAGTGGTTATGAGTCCTGCTACTCTTCCAGAGGACCCAGGTTTGAATCCTAGCTTCCATATGGTGGCTCCAGTTTCAGAGGATCTGACGCCCTCTTCTGGCCTTCCCAGGTACTGCATGCATGTGGTATATTTGCCTTACAGACAAAACACCCGTACACAAAAAAAGTAATTTTTAAATCTTTAACTTGCTAAGGGATTTTAAAGGTAAGTTTTAGGACAGTATTAGAGAATAATACTGTGTATATCCCAAGTGTATAGCTGTCAAATGTGTCTAGCAACCCTTGGAAGGATTCACAGCTTCACAGTGGTTCTAAAATATATTCAGTTCTGGAGACTATATGCTAGGGAAAGGGGCGGGGGCTTCTTTGCTTCTGTTCAGTTTCCTATTAATGTTTTATAATAAACTGACACTCTCCAGAGATCTGTAGGTGAAATTAAAAAGAAAAAGTCTATCTGCCAGTGAAAAGCGTCTGTGGTGTCTGGTGCTGAAGTCATTTATGAGAGAGAGAGAGAGAGAGAGAGAGAGAGAGAGAGAGAGAGATGTGTTTACATTTCATGTGATGCTAACACACAGCCAGGAGCCTGCACTCTCACTGGGGCGGGCCAAGCTCATGAATTCAATAAATAATTTAATACAGTAATTAGCAATGAGGAACTTTAGTCCATAGGTTCCAAGGAAGTATTATGAATATAAAAATAAAGCTTGATGCTCAAGTCCTGAGGAGACTAAAGAGCAGCTTCACTGTTCAGTAAGTCCTTTCCCAGGAGTCTACTGCTGCTTCTGGGCAGAAGAGAGTAGGAAATGTACCTGAGCAGCAGCCGGCCTGTGCGGGAAGGCAGAGAGTAGCCCTGTCCTGCTCCTCTCAGACACCGCCGGGAGCTTTGGGTAATTTGTTTATTTTGTTCCTTGGGTCCTTCTGAGTTGTCACTGTGACGGGATGCCCAGGAAAGTGACTTAAAGGGCAGACTTGCTCTGGCTCCCCATCACTGCTCTGGCGTGAAGGCAGAACACCGCTCACCAGCAAGCCACGCCCTCCTTCCTCCAGCTATGCCCCTCCTCACTAAGAGCCCATTCAGCCCTGAACTTGTAAGTTGAGGGAGTTAGAACCCATAAGATCCAGTCAGTCTCCCCTGGACCATCGCCTGGAGAAGCTTCACATATGAACCTTTTCTGAAGAGACTTCATATCCAGGACACAACACGACAAATATAAAATGAAGATTAAGTGTAATGCTGTTCACTGGCCATGAGGATTGTTGAGAAAAACCCTTACCTGAACACATTTGGCTAATAAATGAGGGGACTATTTGATATACTAATATATGTATAATAATATAATTATAATTATATAATAAATAAGAACTATTGTTTGGAGATCTAACCCCTTAGCAGAATCAAATTCCCAAGAGGATGAAATCAGTTGTCCAAGCAGGGTAGGATGGCTTGTCCCAAATCAAAATGTTCCAGAAGATATAAGGTATACATACAGTCCACTGTGTACAAGATCTGCACTGAGGGTCTTGAGCGATAAGGCAACAGAAATAAGTAATATCATAAAGATGCATGCTTACACCCAGAAAAAGAAATGTCACACTCTTTCTTTGGAGGCCCCGTGCCTGAAAAAATCCATCACTCAGAGCCACTGTCTGTGAACAGTCCCCTCCTTGGAGACAGTATTTCAACTGTCTCTGCCCTTCTTTTGGCTAAGCTGTACCTGAATGGCTCACGGGGGATAGTCCCCTCATGACATGCACACACTCTCGGCACTCTCTAGGTTGACGTCCTGTGATGTTCCATTTCCTAGGCAGCGGTACACCTCCGAGGTTTATAACAGAACTCTCAAGAAAGATTATGAGATCACGCACATGGTACAGCACGAGGCTGTAAGGCGCCATGCCTACACCCTTTCAAGGTTGTTGCAACCAGCCTGGGAACGAGGCAGATTCCTTCGTTATTGTTGGCATAACACTATCGTACCAGGATCCCAATCCTTTTTCTACTAGAGAAGTCAAGGTGAGAGTTACCAGGAAGTTCTTCAAGAAAAATAAACAGTGAAGGACCACATCAGCTGAGCTTGCAGCTAGTATTATAGCCTAAAGGGGGAGGGACCTATAGAAACAGTTCAGTGGTTAAGAGCACTTAATGCCCCTATAGAGAACCTGGGTTCAGTTCCAAGTACCCACATGTAACTCCAGCTCTAGGGGATCTGATGCCCTCTCTGACCTGCACTGGGACCAAGTATGCATGCGGACATAAGTGCAGGCAGAGAACTCCCAGGAGCCTGTAATCTCAAGCGAAAGTCATCCTCAGCTACATAGGGAGTTCAAGACCAGCCTGGGCTCCATGAAGCCCTGTCTGAAAACACAGAAACAGAAAACAGCAGCCTGGCTCTGCTCCGCCCTAACCATGGTAGCCTCCCCACTGGACCAGTGACCACCTCATCCAGAGGCATTCAGTTGGTTTGCAGTACCAGGAGTAAATTCACTATTAACCTGTGCCCTTAAAACAATTGCTGTGGGTACTGGAGAGGACTCTGTGGTTAAGAGTACTGACCGCTCTTCAAGAGGACCAGGGTTCAGCTCCCAGCACCCACATGGAGGCATATGACCGCCAAAACACCCATACACATAAAGTAGAATGAATAACAAAATCTTAGAAAAACAATTGCTGTGAACACAACGCATAGGAAGTGCATTAAACACAGGCGCATAGACTGCACCTGTGCACTCACTCCAGCCAACAAGCAGGGTTAGGCATCATGAAGCACCTCCCTCTGGTCTGTGTGTAGCACTGTGGGTGTGCATCTGCCTGCTGGGATGCGCTCACCTTGTGATGGTGCTTGTGACCAGTCCCTCTTAGCTCACTTCGGAACCCTGGTGTGCACCCCACTGGGCTTTCTGTAAGTGCAAGTGCTGGGCAGGGAACCCAAGTAGGTGGCTTCTGGTTTCCGCTGCAGCCCAGAGGTGGGGTAGGGTCTTCCCTTTGCTCAAGCATGCAATACTGCTGAACTTCAAAATGGCACCGTTCTGTGAGGTATGTAGTGATCTGTGTGGGTTTTGGGTGAGTTTTGTTTGTTTTGCTTGTGTTTTTAGATTTTTGTTGTTGTTTTGGGGTTTGTGTGTGCACGCCAGACTATGCATCTATGTGCCATTTGCATGCAGGATCACCTGGAACTGCAGTTAGGCAGTTGCCACCCACCATCTGGGTGCTGGGTCCAGGTGCCCTGGATGAGCCACAAATGTTCTTAACAACTGACCCATCTCTCCAGCCTCTTTTATTTATAGTTTTAATTGTGACTGAGGCTAAGAACATTTTCATTTCATGGATCACCTGGGTTCTGTACCTGTCAAGTACCTGTTAGAATCTTTTGCTCACATTTAAGTTTATATTTGTAAATTATTTAATCATAGATGAGAGCCTTTTATCAGTTATATATTCCAACTTTCAACATGTCTGTAACTTGTCTTTTTACTCCCAGCTCTCTTTGTGGTCTGTCACTGTCTGTCTGTGCCTGTGCCTGTGTCTGTGCCTGTGCCTGTCTGTTCCTGTGCCTGTCTGTTCCTGTGCCTGTCTGTGCCTGTGTCTGTGTCTGTGTCTGTGCCTCTGCCTCTGCCTCTGNCCTCTGCCTCTGCCTCTGCCTCTGCCTCTGCCTCTGCCTCTGCCTCTGCCTCTGCCTCTGCCTCTGCCTCTGCCTCTGCCTCTGCCTCTGCCTCTGCCTGTGTCCTGGGGCCTCAGGCATGCTTAGGAAGGACTGCAGCACCCAATCATAGCTTCAGCTCCATGATATCCCACAAAAATAATTTCAAATTTTAAGTATCCCCGAAGGCATTATCAAGCTATATTTAGGACTTTTCAGTTAGAAAGGTTTTGATGGTAATTTTGCTTTCTTATGTTTATATTAAACATGCTGCTTACCTTTGTGCAAACCTGAATTCATTGGAGTTTGTTTTAAGGCAGTCTCTGGACATAGTCTTTTCTGTCCTAAAACTCTTTATGCAGACCAGACTAGCCTTGAACTCACAGAAATTTGCCGGCCTCTGCCTCCCAAGTGCTAGGGTTAAGGCTTAATGCCAGTTTTACTGGAATTTCAGAGCAAAGCTTTAGTGGCTCATTTTTGATATGGTATTTAAATATCACAGGTCATGAATTTTCTTTGCCCCTTCTCCTGACATACTAACATCAGAACCTATAAGTTCAGGCATCTAATTGCCTTGTGGTGGCGGGGTAGAAACTTGCTTCTATCTTCCTCATTATTCTCCATTACAATGTACTCTGCATATTATAAACTAAAAATCACAACAAATGAGAATGCAGACCTTTTCAAGACAGCCTAAACATATTATAAAGCATTAGGACCAAAAGTCTCTCACTTCTGCAGCCAGAGCCTCTCTGGGGTCATTCGGCCTTGGCCATAAGGGTTCAGGTACTGGGGAAAGAGTTAGAAGTAGAAGGTCAACCGACTGTTTGCATTCCAACCTGGGCTCAGATGGCCCATCCTCTAGTTGGTTGGAGAGAACCCGCTGTGGGCCCACCTACCTGCCTGGGCCCCGCTTCTCATCCAACCTGGTTCTCTCCTGTATTTGTCTGCCTACAACACTGCCAGAAATCTTTCTTCTTTCTCCTATGAACTCTCTCCCGTGAATTTTCTCTCTGAAAGATATTCTTGATTGATATTCTTTCTTTTTATAAAAATTATTAGCCGGGCGTGGTGGTGCACACCTTTAATCCTAGCACTCGGGAAGCAGAGGCAGGCGGATTTCTGAGTTCAAGGCCAGCCTGGGCTACAAAGTGAGTTCCAGGACAGCCAGGGCAATACAGAGAAACCCTGTCTCAAAATACCAACATATATATATATATTACTCCACCCTACATTGTACTAAGTGGATAGAGAACTGAGTGTCTCTCTGTCTTTCTTCCTATCTACTTAGTTCATGTTATGTATAGGAGTACTTTACCTGCATATCTGTCTGCACACCAGACCTGCAAATCCTCCACAGATACAAGAAGAGGTTGTGAGCCACCATGTGGGCTCTGGGAATTGAACCCAGGTCCTCTGCAAGAACAGCAGGTACCCTTAAGCACTGAGCTACCTCTCCAGCCCCGAGTTACACACTTGTGTTCCTTCTAGTGGCGGCACAGAGGAAGACTCTGGCTTACCCCTCCCAGGTCCTTAGACAGTGGCAAGCATAAAGACCATAGGCGGCAGCGCTGTGGCAGGGCTTGGATTTGAACCCAGGAACTATGTGGTTCCCAAGTCATGTCTTTTTCCAGTGTAGCCTGTGACTCCCAAACACTGACCCAGTCTAGTCTCCATGCTGATCTCTTCTTACAGTCCCTCACAATTTGTCCCCAAAAGTTACACCATCCAAAGCATTTTGTTCTAACAGAAGATACGCTCAAACTGAAATGAAACTGGAGTGTAAGAAGTCTTTTAACAATAAAACTGTAGCCATCTCCTTCTAGCATCCTATGGGAAGATTTCTAATTTTCCCTCTCCCCTCTCCCCTCTCCCCCCTCTCACACACTCTCTCGCTGTAGGACCAGAGCTTCACTCCCCTTCAGCTTCCAGGGACAAATCATAGAGTCCACTGCAGCGAGTAGGAAGGGTTTGTCGGGCTCTTTGCATGATAAAAGTTGTTAGTGAGCAGCTTTAGCTACTCCTCCCTCCTCCTCCCTGCGAGCCCTAGGAGACAAGGAAGCTCTTGATAGGATCACCACCCAGATGACAGCTAAATAAGGAGAATACTGAGTGGAGTGGCCAGTCACAACGCGGCCTCTCAGTGAAAGGAACTGACTGAGGCGCAACCATCCATCTCAGTGGAAGAGAAAGAAAACTCCCCGCGTGGCTCCCCACACTGCTCTCTAATTCCATAACGCATACCAAGAGGCTTAAGTCGTCCTTTCTGACCTAATAATTTCATTCCTGATAATTCATCTCAAGGAAATAATCCATAAGAGGAAGTATATGTGTGTGTGTGGACATATTCTTATATATAAACATAATTGTGAATGTGTGTGTGTGTGTATAATAACAGCATGATTTAGAACTAGCAAGAAACTTATTCTCTAAAACATAAGGAAAGACAACACCTTCTGGTGTCTTCTTCGTTCTCTGAAGATCCTGGACCTGCATTAAAACTACCATCACACACACACAAGGAATAAAGGAAATATAAATAATGGTGGTCACAGGTCACACAGGACAAAGGCCAGCAGGGCTGAGAAGAACCAGAGAGGAAGCAAAAGCATAAAGATAATTTTCTGAAACTGGTTTCACGAGATTATATTTTTTGATATATTTTGAGGTTTTGGGTCTTTCCCCGGGCAGGGAGAGTTATAATAACTATATTGTTTTACAAGAGTTTTTAATTACTTTAAACTTTTTTATTTATGTGTACATATATGTCTGTGTGAATGAATGCCGCATGTGTGCAGGTGCCTACGGAGGAGAGAAGACGTCAGACCCCTCAGGCTGGAGGTACAGGCGATTTTTAGGCACCTGATATGGGTGCTGGGAGATGAACTCAGTTCCTCTGTGAGATGACCTCCCCCTTTTTTAAAAAGGTCTTTAGGTTTATTTTAAGATGTGTGAGTGTTTCCCCTGCACTTATATGTATCATGTACATGTATGCCCTCAGAGCCCAGAAGAGGGCATCGGATCCTCTAGAACTGAAGCTATGGGCAGTTGTAAGATGTCATGACTGGGTTGGGAATTGAACCCCATCCTCTGGAAGAGCAGCGGTGCTTCTAACTGCTCCACCTCTCTGAGTTAACCCTCCAACTTGTTGTTTAGTTAACTTTTGTGTGTCTGGATATTTAGCCTGCATATTTGTCTGTGCACCATGTGAGTGCCTGATGCCAATGGGAACCAAAAGATGGCATCAGATCGCTGGAACTGGAGTTACAGCCACAGTGAGCCACCGTGTGGGTGCCGAGAATCAAACCCAGGTCCTCTGGAAGAGCCACAAGTGCTCTAAACCACTGAGTGATCTCTCCAACGCCCCTTCCCCTCACCCGTTAATTATTTTTTAATAAGCTTTCTTTTTTTTTTGTTTTTCCAGTGCAATTTATAGAGCCATATTTCATAACTTTTTTGGGATCAGAAGATTGCCCCATAAAGGATATATGTGGGCCAACCTAGTTAAATATGGAGAAAATTACAAATTCACTGGGACAAAGTATAATGACGCATGTATATGAAAATGCTATAATGAAATCCATTTGCTGGTATCCTAACTTTAGAAAGTAATTAAAATTTCTTTAGGATTAAAAGAGCATTCCTAATTCACAAATACTAATGTTACTATTTTAACTTTCAGTGAAGGGAATTTGGCTACCAAGCAAGTCGTATTTCTCCAAAGGCCAGTTACGTGGAATTCAGCGGCTCAGACCCCAGAAGTGAGTACAAATCACCAATGTTGAGGTTATGAATAAGACATGATAGTAAAGCATTTAATCCTCGAGCTCTCTCCAGTGGTCTAAAAGTGAGTACAGGACAGGGCTCTCAGACTCAGCATGGAAACAGTCTCCTGCAGAAGGGTTCCCCCAAAACCCATTGTAGGAGGAGGAAACTGACCCCCCAAATTGTCTTCTGGCCCATGCACATGCCACTGGCCTGCGTGAGCCTGCACTCATGTGTGCACACACACACACATACACACACACACTACATATACCAATTAGTAATAAAATAAAAATTGTAATTGTTTTTAAAAGAAAGGATGACACAGTTCCAAAGACTATTAAAATATGCCGTCCCAACACACAGTACTTTGACAGAAGGACCATTTTGAGCTTCAGGCAACTAAGAAAGAGCAGACCCAGTTAGTTTCTTGGTCTGCCCCCTTTCCAACCTAGAATGGCCTATATGCCACCTTATAGAGGTAGCGGTTCCCAGTCCACTTATACATCTGCTCTCCCTGGCGGAAAGAGGCTGACAATTGGAAAGGATTTTCTCTGACTTGAATCTGCAAAGACAAACCTTAGTGAAATAGCCTGCCCATCATTATCCCCTGGAGGCTCTGACACAGCCTTCCTTGCCAGTCCCTTGCTCCCAGCCTCTCGGCCTCTCACACAGCTGTGCTGAGCTCAGTCTTCCACACCATGCCATCTCCTTGACTTTTTCTTCTTTTCTACAAAGTCCCTGCTTGCATACAACATAAATCTGTGTTGCTCTCCTGTCCTCTGCCTCTGTGGTCCCTAGCCTCAGCTACCAGTCCTGCGGTAGAGGGAAAGGGGTGTCCTCCACTATTCTTCTAAGTTTTGTGAGTCCAAAGTTCCTGGGTTTTTGAAAATACACACATTTTTGGTTATCTTGACCTCTGACAACGTGCAGCACATCAATATTAATATTGTCTCAGTACAGCCTCAAGCTGACACTGAGCAGACTATATATATATATATATATATATATATATATATATATATATATATATATATATAGGGGAGGGAGTTAGACAGGGTGTTTCTGTGTAGCCCTGTAGCCCTGTAGCCATGGCTGTCCTGGGACTCACTTTGTAGACAGGCTGGCCTTAAACTCACTTTGTAGACCGTGCTGGACTTGAACTCAGGGAGACTGACCTGCCTCTGCTTCCTGAGCTCTGGGATTAAAGGCATGCACCCCCATGCCTGGATGGCCTGCTCTTTACTGAAGTGGGACATTGAGCTTGGGGTTCCTTACTCTTGTGGTTTTAAAGCTTGAACAATGTTCTCTGACTGGAGGAAAACTGTACTGATAATGCCTAACTTATTACAGGACACTCACACACCCATAGTGTATGCAATTTAGCTGTGCTGTGCTAATTTTGGAGTTGACTGGCTGCACATATAAGTAGACTGAGAGGTAGGGAAGTGGACCGGAAGGTAGGAGGTAGGAGAGGAGAGTCACCACTTGTGAGCAGTGCGCCCCTTACCTCACAAAGGATGACCCTGGCTCACAAGTTTATTATGGAGTATTCTGTTAAGAATTTGAACATTCTCCAAATGGTCCTCAAGGATTCCGCTCCCTCACAGCCCCCATGGGGCTGTGCAGGTGTGTTTAAGCTACCTCACAGTCTTTTCTACTTAGCATTGACAGCAGTTTCTTGACTTGTGGACTTTGTCCTTAACTTGAAATTCTAGAGCCGAGGCTAGATCTCAGGGGTAGAGCATTCACGTAGAGTGCATGAGGCTCTAGAGTCGATACCACACGTTGTTAAAGAGAAAAAATGAAAAAGAAAATTGCCGTGCGCCTCAGCCTCCGACCAGCAGAGGTGGGGCAAATAGTGGACGCCAAGGTAGGTTTCAAGCAGCTTCCGCTTCAGCTTCCTTTATTCTCCTGCAGCTTCCTTTATTCTCCGCTTTATTCTGGGGGATCTCCCAATTTATCCCCCTCCACCCTCTGCACTCGTCTTTCACCACTCTTCATCATCCAATCAGCATTCAGCACGCTCTGTACATGAGCCATGAATGCAGACAGGGTGCACGTTGATAGGCCAATGACTCAATATTATGTTGTATGACGCTGTGCGTCAGGTGGGCTGCGCATGATCATTCAGGTGCGCGTGATCATTCAGGTGCTTGGTAAACAAGCAGGGATCACAGAGCTTGCCAATGAGCCAGGGCACTGTCTTGGCTGGCCGCACCCGCTTCCCACAGAAAATAAGTTGTTCCACAAGTCTTCTGGGTAATATGGGATATGAAGTTGTGTCTGTGTGATGCAGTAAAGGAAAGAAGTCAGGACAAGACTACAATCCCAAGAGAGATGGAGAGGAGCATGCCTGGGTTCATGAAGGCAGCGAAGACAACTGGAGAAAAGGAGCCAGGGTGAGAATTACAAAGTCCTCTGCAGCAAGAGGCCCTGAACATGGCTGCCCTATCGCCAGGACTCGGTTCTCTGGAGATTAGTCTTTCTAGTGTCCCTTGGCCCCAAGTGTTGCTAGAACCGAGAGCCAGAGACCGTGCGCATGGCCAGGAGCGCATGGGGCGGGCAGAGATGGTCAACGTGGCACTTGCTGCTGAAGTACAGGGAAAGTGTGACATGGAAGCCCAGGCTGAGACTCACCAGGGGCGGCACTGGGAGCATCTTGCCATCCAGAATGGTCAAGCCGTCAGTCTCAAACCTTGAAATGCTCGCCCTCCTGTCCCTCCCACGGGAATGCTGGGAGCACCTGCCCCTGCAGCCACACACATCTGTGAAGTAAGCTGCACCCCAGCCCCATTTTCTTTAAGGCATCAAAAATTATTTATATTAGTAAAACTAGAAGATGTTTAGGATAGACATTAGGAGGAACTGTCCACAAAGTTAGGAATGATCTCAGATATAATAGCAAAACATTGCTCTATCAGAAGTTGATAAGTGGGGCTGGAGAGAAGGCTCAGCGGTTAAGAGCACTGACTGCTCTTCCAAAGGTCCAGAGTTCAAATCCCAGCAACCACATGGTAGCTTACAACCATCTGTAATGAGATCTAACACCCTCTTCTGGTGCATCTGAAGACAGCTACAGTGTACTTACAATAAATAAATAAATTTTTTTAAAAAAGTTGATAAGTTAGCCCAGCGGTGGTGGTGCACATCTTTAATCCGATGCACTCAGGAGCTAGCAGCAAGCAGCGCTCTGTGAGTTTGAGGACAGCTTGGCATACAAAGAGTGAGTTCCAGGACAGCCAGAGCTACAAAGAGAAACCCTGTCTCCGAAAAAGCAAAGTTGGTAAATTAGATTTCATCAAAATTAAAAGCCTGTGTCACGTGACTTACACCACTAAAAGAATGAAAAGATAAGCCACAGACCTCAGAAACCTTAGATAGCACATCAGTAACAATGGACTGTATCGGGAATACATCAAGAATCTCAAGTATCAACAGTAAGAAAACAACACAGTTATCAATGATGATATGTTCACAAGAAATAAATACAGAAAAAGATGCTTTAATTATTAGTTATGACGAGATGCCACCATGCACATATTACAAAAGTAAACTTTTAAATCAGACAGTAACCAACAGCCGGCAAGCAAAGCAGTCATCTCTGGGAGGGATGCAAGCAACCAGCAATCTAGAAGATGCTCAGACCACTTCTTAGGACTTTAAATGCACACATATGGCTCAGCAATCCCTCCTGAGTGTTTATGTTAGAGAAACACACATGTGTGTGCACAAATGTGTGTGCACACAGTGTATACACAAATATTTATAGTTATCCTAGTCATAATTGTCCAAAGCAGGAGAAAGCCGATGTCTTCACTATGTGGATGGATAAATAATGATGGTACAGTCTTGCAATTAAGTACTAATCAGAATAAGAAATAAGCTACAGATGCAAACAGTAACTTAGATGGATCTCATCTGTTTGACTGAGTTAAAGGAGCCAGTATCCAAAGGCTACACTGTATCCTTCCATTTACATCACAGCCTGCATTAGGTGAACCCTGCAACAGGAGGATGTACAGGAAAGACCGGGAGATGATGGAACTGCTGTAGTGTTTGTTAAGTCTATGTTTGTTACAGCCCATAAAAATGTATACCCAAATGTCAGTTTTACTGTTCGGGCACTTTAAAAAATGAAATCCCAGGCCTAGTGAAATGGTTTAGCAAGTAAAGGTGCTTGTTTCCAAACCTGACAGACCATCTGTGTTTGATTTCCCAGGACACACATGGCCTGAGAAGGAAACTGACTCCCAAAAGCTGTCCTCTGACCTTTACTCGACTGCTGTGTCATACACGCAAGGGTGCATGCACATACACGTGCACACGCGCGCGCGCGCACGCGCACACACACACACACACACACACACACACACACACTGGGCATTGTGGCATGTGCCTATAGTCCTAATGTCCTGCTTTGCTTTCTGTTTCTGTGGGGAAAGACTACTAACCAAAACCAACTTGGAGGAGGAAAGCGTTTACCCGGCTTACACTTCCATAACAGCCCATCACCGGTAGAAGTTCCTGCGGGAGCTCAAAGAGGAACCAGGAAGAAGGGTCTGAAGTAGAGACCATGGACAGACACTGGCTGGCTCCCTCTGGCTTGCTCAGCTGCCTTCCTTATATGATGTACGTCCTCATGCCCAGTATGGCACCTCCCACATGGACTGGTCCTCCCACATTAATTAACAACTAAGGACATTCCCTCTCAGACCACCTACAGACCAACCCCTGAAGGCAATTTCTCAGTGGAGGGTCCCTCTTCCCAGTTGTCTCAAGTTGACAACTGAAGCTACCCGTGACACCCAACTCCTTGTCAATTTTGACACACAAACATGTCACTTTAAACCATAACCTTTCCCTTCTTGTTTTGCCTCCAGATCATGTTAATAGTAATATCACAATATAAAATACAACACAACTTTGAAAATCGCACAGTATAAGAAAATCCCACCATTTAGCCAGGTGTGATGGCATACATATGCCTTTAATCCCAGCACTCAGGAGACCGATGGGTAAGTCTCTGAGCTTGAGGCCAGCCTGGGCTACAAAGTGAATTCCAGGACAGTCAAGGCTACATAGAGAGACCTTGTCATAAACAAACAAACAAACAAAAACAAAAAACAAATGATCTAACTTAAAAGTTCAATGTTTCTGGGGCTAGAGAGATGGCTCAGCACCTAAGAGCACTGGCTGTTCTTCCAGAGGACCCAGGTTCAATTCCCAGCACCCTCATGGTTGTTAACAACCATTTGTAACTCCAGTACTAGGGAATCTGACTCTCTCTTCTGCCTCCTCAGGCCCCAGGTCTGCACATGATACACAGACATATAAAACACCCACACACATAAACTAACTCTCTCTCTCTCTCTCTCTCTCTCTCTCTCTCTCTCTCTCTCTCGTAGAGTCTCACTCACTACATAGTACTGGCTATCCACAGAATCACTATGTAGACCAGGCTGACCTCAAACTCAGAGATCCACCTGCCTCTGCTTCCTGAGAGCTGGGACTGAAGGCCTACACCACACATCTGGCCTCGCTGTCTCTTTAAAATATCCAGTCTCTTAACTTGAACTCCGGTAACATAAAATTGAGTTAAATACTTTTAGCCCAAAAACGAACCAGGGCACAGTTACTATCAGATCAGAGCAAAAAACAAAATCCAACATATAAGGTTCAACATCTCCCAGCTACTCCAAGAGCTGGAGACAGGAGAATCATTTTGATCCTGGGAGCTTGAGACTAGCCTAAGAAACAGAATGAGATCCCCATCTTTAATAAATAAGAGGGGGGTTAGAGACATGGTTAGAAGGGTAAGAATGCTAGCTGCTCTTAGAGAGGACCTGGGCTCAACTCCAGTTCCCAACACCCACATGGTGGCTCACATCCATCTGTAATTCCTGTGCCAGGGGAATTTGACGCCATCTTCTGGCCTCCCTGGGTACTGCACACACATGATACACAGACACACATGCAGGCAACACACACACATATATAAGTTTAAAAATTTGAAGTAAAAGAAAGAAAATTTCAGAACATTTGCCTTATAAATTGCATAGATTACATTTCCCATGCTGTATTCTTCTAGAAGCCTTTCCTTGGGCATGGGATTCTTGGGAACCTAGGGGCAATGATTAGCCTCTTTTCCATGTGTGAGACTCCACTAAGCTCAGTTCTTCTTTCTGTTTCTCAATTTTTTTTTATTTTTTTTGTTTATTTATTTTGTTTTTTTCAAGACAGGGTTTCTCTATGTAGTCCTGGCTGTCCTGGAACTCACGCTGTAGACCAGGCTGGCCTCGAACTCAGAAATCTGCCTGCCTCTGCCTCCCAAGTGCTGGGATTAAAGGTGTGCGCCACCACTCCTGGCCTCAATCCTATTTTTATTGTCATATTTTGGACAGATGCTTCCAAATATATTCCAGGAAATGATAGCTCTGCTGGAGGCGGGGAGGGATTCTGATCAAAAGCTGGAGTGCAGACCTATAATTCTAGACCTTGGAGGTTGGAGGCAGGAGGATCAGGAGTTCAAGGCTGCTCAAAACCCCAGCTCAAAAGCAAAACAAAATAAGACAAACAAACAAAAAAAGGATTTTTGACCTTCATCAGCTAAATTTTACTGAAATGTTTTTTTCTAAAATTTTTCTCCTTAAATTTTTGTTTCTTTTGAAGAGTTAAATAAAACTCATAGTTTTTTTTAAAATTATCTAAAAATGTCTATTTCAGTTTTTAAAAAATTCTGCCCATATCATTTATAAGAGACAAAGGGCTACTTAAAAGTGCTTGGTTTCTGGGCCCGAGGGGGTGCCTCAGTGATTAAGAGCACTGGCTGAGAACTCCAGAGAACTCAGGTTCAGTTCCAGCTCATAACCATCTGTCAACTCCAGTCCAGGTCTGCAACACGAACTCTGCAACGTCTGCACACAGATGCGCAGAAGCATAGTTCTAAAATCATTGTTTTAAAGGCAGGTTTATTGAGAAGCTGCTCTTAGGCAAGTTCATTGGCCCCAAGGATAAAGGCCAGGGAAGTCACCATGGGGATTAGGGGTTGGGAGAGAATGAGATAGAGGTCATGTTGGAAGAGAGAGAAGGAGGGCAGGGGAGGAAGAGAGAGAGAGACAGAGACAGGGAGAAGAGAGACGGAGAGAGCGCACGCTGGATTACACAGGGAAGAGTCCTAAAATAATTTTTTAAAAAAATCTTTAAAAGCATTTTGTCTCCACACGCTCAGAGAGCATAGGACCCCCATTCATAGGAGGTTCAGAGGCTGACAGCAAACTGGAAAGGTCTCTGAGGGGCTTGAAGCAGGAGGGACACAGACAGCGCCTGGGGGCCATCCAGGTCCCCATTCCTTTATAAAATATGGATATTAGCGCAGACCACAGAGCTCTCAGGCTTTGCTTTGAGAACCTGTCTAAATGTGTCTGGCACCTAGACTGGCAGTATGAGAGGTTGTAATTACCTTCACAGAAATGCTTTTCTTTCAACAACAGATTCTGCTAACTGTACAAAGAGACAGGAGAAAAGTCCAGGAACACCAAATGGTTCTGTATTTCCTCTAACTAAAACGACCATCAGCTGTAGTACAGAAATGTGATTTGCTGATGTTCCAGAGCATACACACACCTAGGGAGAAATGATTAAGTGGAGGGCATCGGGCACCTATTTGCTTTTAAATTGTCTACATGTTTGGAACTTTTCACAATCATAAAGTGGAAATTAAGTGAAAAGCATTAGCTATCAAGAACATTTTTTTTCATGTTGACTGATAATTAGTAAATAACTACTTACTAAGCTGTTCCAACAACAGACAGTTTAGATGGCCAGCAAGGTGGCTTAGAGGTAAAGGCATTTTGCTGCCAAATCTGTCAGCTTGAGCTCTGTCCCTGAAGTCCATGGAATAAGGAGAAAGGCCCAAAGCCTACATGTCTCCCACATGGACGCCACGGCACACACAACATAAACAAACAAACTGACCCCCAAGCATGAATTCCACATAGGAGATGACTCCCGGAATACTGAAAGGTGGGCAGGCACTCAGGATGGGGTGAGGGTGGGGCCATCAGAATCGGGCTCTCCCCTCCAGAGCCTGTGCTCCTCAGCCAGTTGCTGCAAAGTTTAGCCACTGAGATACAGAAAATTGGAATTCTCAGTTTGTGCCTCGGGCAATGACTTTCTCCCGACATCACGTCTTCTGTTGCTTTGATCTGAACTGCTCTATCTGTCCACATCCACTTCCAAAGGAGCCCGGAGACATGGTCTGTGCCGATACCACATGCTCAAACACTGTGGGAGGTTGGGGAGAAAGTTCTGTTGTTTAAGAGAAAAACAAAGAGATTGCCCCTGGAAGACAGGCAGTGGTTTGGTTTGGTATTTGCAGTGTGGATGGATTTTTATTTGAATTAATTTTTAAGTGGTACATACAATTTTTAAAGATTTATTTTATGTGTGTGAATGTTTTGCTTGCATATATATATATATATATATGTGCGTGCCTCATGCCAGGAAAGCCAGCAGAGGGCATCCTGGGAACTAGAGTTACAGACAGTTGTGTGCCACCACATGGGACCGACCACATAGGAACCAAACCCTGGTCCTCTGCAAAAGCAACAAGTGCTCTTAACTGCCGCGTCATCTCTCCAGCCTCTGGTCCATGAAAATTTTAAAGTGTGTGTGTGTGTGTGTGTGTGTGTGTACACAGTGTGATGTTTCAATGCACATATATATCATTTAATTTTTAAATCAAGTTAGCATGCCTACCTTTTCAAATATTTATCACTTATTTATAGTGAAAACATTGAAATCTAGTATACATAGTCACCCAACAAGGCCACAGCAGGCCAGAACTTCCTACCCTAACTTAGCTTGTGTCCATTAGTTAACCTTCCCCCATCCTTTCCCCACCCCACCCCCACTCTCTCAAGCTTCTGGTAGATACGGTTCTTCCTGTAACTCCTATAGAGTCATGTTGAATGCTTATGGAGTAACACTAGGAGGTGTGGCCTTGTTGGAGGAAGTGTGTCATTGCAGGTGGGTTTTGGGGGTTTCAATTGCTTAGGCCAGGCCCAGTGTCTGTCTCTGTTGCCTGTCAGTCTGGATGTAGAACTCTCAACTACGTCTCCAGCACCATGTCTACCTGAGTGCCACCATGTTTCCCACCATGAGGATAATGGACTAAACCTCTGAACTGTAAGCCAGCCCCAAGTAAATGTTGTCCTTTTTAAGAATTATTGTGATCATAATATGAACTAACCAGTACCCCCTGAGCTTGTGTCTCTAGCTGCATATGTAGCAGAAGATGGCCTAATCGGCCATCACTGGGAATAGAGGCCCCTTGGTCTTGCAAACTTTATATGACCCAGCACAAGGGAAGGCCTGGGCCAAGTAATGGGAGTGGGTGGGTAGGGGAGCAGGGGCGGGGGNGGGGGGTATAGGGAACTTCCGGGATAGCATTTGAAATGTAAATAAAGAAAATAATTAAAAAAAAAAAAGAATTATTGTGATCATGGTGTCTCTTTACAGCAATGGAAACCCTGACTAAGACACTAGCCTACATCCTAACTTAATTCTTTTGTTTATATTAAAACACTGGCAATGGAAAGGGACAATGGCGAGATGTCCTAAAGTCAACAGGCCTGTCACTTGAGCTGCCTATGTATCTGAATGGGTACAGCATGATTTAGAATAACCTAGGAGGCAAGCTTCCAGACATGTCTGTGAGGAATTAGCCAGATTAGGTTACCTCTGGACGTGCCCGTGAGGAGTCACCTACATTAGATTGACTGGGGTGGGAAGACAGACTGTGGTTTCAAAGGTATGGCCCCCATAGACTCATGTGTTTGAATGCTTGGCCCATAGGCGTGGCACTAGAAGGAGGTGGGGCCTTGGAGGTAGGTGTGGTCTTGTCGGAGGAAGTGTGTCACTGTGGAGGCGGGCTTGGAGGTCTTATAGGCTCAAGCTGTGCCCAGTGTGGACACAGTCTCCTGCTGCTGCTTGAGGGTCAAGGTGTAGAACTCTCTGCTCCTCCAGCACCTGGATGCTGTCGTGTCTCCTGCCATCATGGACTGAGCCTCAGAAACTGCCAGGCTGCTCCAGTTCAATGCTTTCTTTTATGAGAGTGGCCACAGTCACGGTGTCTGGTCATAGCAGTGAAACAAACCCTAAGGCACAGCCCCACCCTGAAAGTGGGTCCTGAACTGAAGAGAAGGCAGAAAGAGAGCTGATCACAGCATTCATGCTTCTGCTCCCCAACTGTGGACTCTGATCTCCTCCTCATCGTGACAAACTGTACCCTCAAACGTGAGACAGAAGAAACCAGGCCCGAAGCTGCTTTTGTCTGGTATTTTGACACTGCATCAAGAAAGACACTAATAGGATGGGCCAGTCCCTTTTCTTTTAAACAAGAGTGACACATTAGGTATTCATTAGGGTGGCCCTGGGTCTGCATCCAAGCCAGCATCATTGCCTCCCACCTTGTAGTGAAAGTGTCAGAAAGAAGCAGGGAAGGCCATGGGTGAGCCTGGAAAGTCACAGGGAACTGCAGGGTAATGTGTGTGTGTGTGTGTGTGTGTGTGTGTGTGTGTGTGTGTGCTGTGCTTTGTGAGCCACTTATGCAGAAGGAGAGAAAGACAGGGGAGGGGAAGGGAGAGTGGGAGGGGGAGGAGACAAACTATGTCAAGGTTCTAACAATAGCGTTTTGTGGAGGTAGGGTGAGCTTTCCTTTTTTCTTTGTTCTACCAGGTTCTCTAGAGTATGTGTGCGTGTGCGTGTGTATGTGTGTGTGCATGTGTGTGTGTACATGTGTGTGTGTGCATGTGTATGTGTGTATGTACTATTCTGTAACAGAAAGAGTTTTATTTAGGAAACACAAGCCTTGCATCACAGATCTACTCTTGTTTTTGCAAATGTGCTGCATGTACTGTGAAAAGCACAAGACAGATGGCACTAGTGCCCTCGGTGCAGGATACTCCATGGCCTCACCTCTTCACAGGGACCCCTGAAGAATGGGGAACTGAAGTGAATGGTCTCCCGGGATTGGATGGGCTTCAGACTCCAACATTTTGAGTTTTTAGGAAATCACAAATTGGCTGATTGTAAAAAAGCATTTCACATGGGTGAGGTTGTGTGAGAGGCAATATCATTGCGAAAGGCGTATTCATCAAACCCGTAGTCTTCTGACGGGCAAAGGTGTGTGTTCTGAAGTGTTTTAGGATACGGTGCTGACTGTTTGATCAGGTAGCTGTAAAGTTTAACTGTACAACCGATGGCCGTTTACTTATTAACAGTTATCTAAAAGTAAATTACTATGAATAGCATATGCTAAAGAATATTCCGTTTTTTATTAAGGAAATTCTCATGGCTATGACTGCTGGCTTCTGTTATCTGACACAAAATAGCATATTGCAAAAGTCACCTTTGTCCCTGTTGCAACTGAGGGCTCCGGGGCTCCCTGTGTGAGTCAGACTGGAAGGTTGAGGACAAGCCCAGGGGATCTTTGTGCCCATGGGAAGGGCCCCCACTAGCCGGGCTTGGGGAAGTCTGCCCAGTAGCGCTGTCCAGCCCTGTCACTGACCAGAACATTGCTCTCAAGCCTGGCACCTATCTGAGAGGGCCTCTCAGGCCACACTTTGAGAACTTAGCTCAACACATTTTTAGCTAGAATAAAGGACAAGGGTCAAAGGTCAAAGGTCCGATGTTTACATTTGGCACAGCAAAGGTCTGCCAAGTGGAGATGGGAGCAAGAAACTTTTGCCAACAAGGGTAGGTTTTCTAAGTTTCGTAACTTCAGCTTTGTCGCACAGTAAAGTGTAATCTTAGTTCCCGACTAACACTAAAGTGAATGTGGGTAATTTGAAAGAATTCTGTGACTATTAGTTTGGTTTTTGAATCCTTGCTCAGCCTTACAGAGCTGAGGTTCTGTGATCGGATCCCGTGACACACTGGCAGTGATAGTTCAGCAATCCTGCAGCAGCCTGGATGCCCACATGCTGGCCTTGAGGCCTCCTAGAGGGTACAGTCCCTTCTGTCACTTAGAGATCTTTTTTTTTTTTTCGGGGGGGGGTTGTTGAGACAGGGTTTCTCTGTATAGCCCTGCCTGTCCTGGAACTCACTTTGTAGACCAGTCTGGCCTCAAACTCAGAAATCCACTTGCCTTTGCCTCCCAAGTGCTGGGATTAAAGGCGTGCAACACCACGCCCGGCCACTTAGAGATCTTTAGACCTAAGTTTGCATGACAGAGACATGTACTGTACAGGAACTGTACTGTCGTAGTCACTGTTCTATTGCTGTGAAGAGACAACGAATAAAAAAGAACATTAAATTGGGGCTTGCTCAGTTTCAGAGCCTTAGTTCATTATCAACTTGGGGAACAGAGAGACAGGGCAAGGGAGAAAGAGAGGAAGGACGGGGAGAAGGGAGACAGCCTGCGCCTGGCATGGGCTTTTGAAACCTCACTGGCAGTGACATACTTTCTCCAACAAGGCCACACCTCCTAATCCTTCTAATCTTTTCAAAGAGTTCTACTACTGAGAATTCAAATATATGAGCCTATGGGGGCCATTCTTACTCAAAAACCACATGAACCAAGGATGTTGCTAGCCAGCCTTTAAATCTTTATCAGCAGAACACCCACAGCTTCTTGTGGCACAGTTGTGGATGCGCTGGGTCAGACTGCAGAACAGCAATCCTGTTTGCAGCAGCACAAGGAAGGGGTCTGCTGACCCTCAGTTCCTCTGTTATGGTGACTCCTAACCATAAAATTATTTTTATTTCTACTTCATAGCTATAATTTGGCTACCATTATGAATGCAAATGGATGCATCTGTGTTTTCTGATGGTCTCGGGCGACCCCTGTGAAAGGTCATTTGACCGGAAGAGTTCCCAGCCCACAGGTTGAGAGCTGCTATTCTACAGAAACACTTAGAATGTGTTTTCTCTAGGACACACTGGTGCCTTATAACACAGACAAGAAACCCACTAAAGTAGATTTTCTACAGTTTAGTCACCATTACACCACCAACAACAACAAAATGCACGCACTTGATTCTCGCTCACTTTGTTTCCCAAGTACAATTGAATTCATTTCTCTCCTGAGAAATTTTCACACAACCCACCTACCACTGAGAACAAGCCAAAAGCAGATCTTCAAGACAGGCAGAGAGGAGCAGGCCTTTGGTGCTGAGGATGGCCTGGCTCTGAGGAAGATCTGGTTCTGAGCTACACCGCAGCTCCTATAGTCAGGAGTGGGAAAGAAAGACAAGTTTCAGGTTGAGAAGCGGTGGGCAGAGCAGAGGTGCGCATGCTCCAAGCCCTGATTGACAATCTCCTGTGTTTCAGAGGAAAGGTAGCCGTCTGCTGAGGGGTGAAGACAGAAACAAGGTCGGCAGCAGGAGCCAAGGCCTGGACGCAAACGAGTCCCAAGTCGCAGGAGGCCGAGCCCCTCTTGAGGAGGGCTCCCTCTCTCCGTCCAGAGAGTGCTGGACCAAGGAAGAGCAGCCCACACAGAGCGACAGCTTCTCCGGGTTCAGTAGCAGCGACAGTGTCCTCCGGGAACTTGATGATGGACAGTTTGACCAGGAAGAGGGCGTGACACAGGTCACTTGCATGTGAGTTGCCAGGTGACCCCATAGGAGGCCTTGTAAATAGTTATTAAATGACTGCCATCTGACTTTATTTTGCTACTACTATGTTCATTTATGTAATGTTTTTAATTTCCGGGCTCAGCCTTCCCTTAATCTATGTAAACTTTGGCTCAACCTCTGAGACAAGGAAGAATAACCAACTATTTATCAGTTTAAAAGCATGTGTACATTTCTCTCAACTAATACATCTGTATAAACAGATGTCTCATCTGGTCATTAAGCAACAACCTGGTTCACTTCCCCACAAATGGACAAAAATCAGTATTTCTCATCAGGCCTATTAAAAAGGCCAATTGTCCAAATCATTTCAACTAATTAACACCTTCTCAGGCAGCTACAGCCTCGATTAAACTGAGTAATATTCTTTCTTCCCTATTTCTGTCCCTCTCTCCCATGGGCACAGACTCATGAAAATATCCGTTCCCTGCCTATAGCAGTTAATCTAACTTTTGTCCATACAAAGCAAGGCCCATTTGTCAAAAGTCTTCAAAAAAATTTTTATTTCCTATGTCTTTTCTTTCAATAGGCCACCATGTGGCCAGTCCTTCAGTGAGCCATTAACTTTGGCATGGTTGGTCCCGTTAGCCTCCCAGTGGCATTAAACAGAATCTCTTAAGTCAGTTAAGGCTGACAGGATGGCTCAGTCAGTAAAGGCGCTCGCCACATGAGCCTTGTAACCTGAGTTCCGTCTCTGGAACCCATAGAAATGTAGAGAGAACCATAAGCAAGTACTTGTTCCTCTGTGCCCTTGTGCACACGTGTACCCTCGCAGTAAAACTAATATTTTAAAAAGTCCCTAAAGAGGGGTCATTATGGAGGGCACTGCTTGGCTGTGCATAACCACCTGCCCCGCTCCAATCTAGGAAGAATTCAACTGGCTGAACCTTCATACCCTGACTGAGAACGAGTGTCCAATAAAAGGTGACTGACTGGTTCATAAGAAAAAAGTCATTAAAAGGAGCGCCCACCATCTCAATGTGTAAAAGCCATGGTAGATGAAAACATTTCATCTCTGCCAAGCAAGCTGGCACACCTCTAGTCTCAGTATTTGGCAGGCAGAGGTAGGTAGATCTCTGTGAGTTCTAGGACAGCCAGGGCTACACAGTAAGACCATGTCTCAAACAACAACCAACAAAATCTAACTTTCTTTCTTAAATTTTTAAACACCATTGAAGAGAACAAATATTGATCTCAAATGGAAGTGTGCTGGCTACCACCGTTAGGTTCAAATCCTGTTAGACATGTTAAACCTGGAAACATGTTACAGCCCAGACTTTCCAGTCCTGCAGGGAGTGGAGGGGGGGCTCACAGCCCACGTGATGTCTGCAACACTGACCCACTCCACGGCCACACCCCCTGCTGCCAGGGGGCTTCATCTTGTCAGCTTCTACCCAGGAAAGACTCCTTGTACAAAACAGGGGCCTTCATTTAGAACTACAAAAGAACTACAGTAGACTCTGCCATTAAGTAATTCATATATTTCATATATTTTATTGGCTTGTTGTTGACGTTGTGAGTCATTTGAATAATAAACTCTTATTTGTTGTTAGGCTACTGTCTGACTGAACACAAATATGCCCATGTTTTGTTTTCTATACCTGGTTTTGTTTTTCTTTTTCTTTTTTTAAAAAATTTTTAAAATATTTATTTATTTATTTATTTTATGTATATGGGTACACTGTAGCTGTACAGATGGTTGTGAGCCATCATGTGGTTGCTGGGAATTGAACTCAGGACTTTTGCTCACTCCAGCCCTTGCTCTGGTCCCAATTTATTATTATATGTAACTACACTGTAGCTGTCTTCAGACACACCAGAAGAGGGTGTCAGATCTTATTACAGATGGTTGTGAGCCACCATGTGGTTGCTAGGATTTGAACTCAGGACTCGGAATAACAGTAAGTTATAAGCTGAGCCATCTCTCCAGCCCTTGTTGTTTTCTTTTCTGTTCTTTTTTCTTTTCTTGGTTTGGTTTGTTTGTTTGTTTGTTTGGGAGGTGTTGGTTGGTTGGTTGGTTGTTTTTTTTTTTTTTTTTTGAAATAGGGTTTCCCTGTGTAGCCCTGGCTTGCCACAGGCTGGCTCAGTCGGAGTCCCTCAACCTGAGGGAGAAATCAGGGTCCCGGTACTCAGGTGGACAAGGAGTCAGCGAGTGACAGACATGAACACAAGGGAGTGTTGGATCTGAATGTAATTTCTCAAAGCGAGCATCAGACTTATAATACAGAAGAAAAATAAGGAACATTAGCCAAGGTACATTGAGGTTATCCGATGTATAATCACTCTTTACAGAGAAATGCATACATAAAAGTTGATAGGAACCAGGCGGTGTTTACAACTGAGATAAGATCAGCCCTATCTAAAGTCAGCTATTCTTAGGAGCCAGGTGAAAAGGTTATATGCCCAGGTGCAATTCTAGTCTATTGTTTAACCCACCAACAGGGGTCCCTTAGTAAATACCTAATTATGCTATTCCTCTGGGCCTAGTGAAAAACATGCACCAGGGGAGTTCCGTTCTACTAACCCTTTCATGTATAATACAATACTCCAGTTCCTTCTTAAACCACAACCCACCTTCTTTCTACTATTATGTAATGCAGGCTGCCATTCATGTCTGTAATGAGAATCCTAAGTCTACTTTGTTGAACTAGCCCTGAGATTTCTAGCTCTTATCCAGTAAACTGCAATGCCTGATTTCTTTCACTGTCTCTCTGGAGGCATTTTGCCTGAATAAGTAATATTCTTACAAAATTCCAAGCCCAGGGTCAGCTCAAGAAGATCTTTGAGTTAGTGGTTAGCCCAGTCTACAGGAAACCCTATCTCAAAACAAAACAAACAAAAAAACCTATACAAGCATAATTTTTGTTGTTGCTTTTAAGTTAAACTCGGGATCTTGCTTCGTAGCTCAGGCTAGCCTTAAACTTACAATTCTCAGGCCTTAACCTCTGGAGTTCTGGCACTACAGGAGTGCTCCATCACACCAAACCTGCATACTTCCTTTTATGAGTCATTTTTAGGACCAGCAAGATGGCTCAACAGGTAAAGGTGTTTGTTGCCACACTCGACAGCCTGAGCTCAGGTCACAGGACCCAGTGGGCGGAAACAGAGAACTGACTCTTTGCAAGCTATTCTCTGACTTCCATACATGAGCTGTGACGTGCATGTGCACACACAAACACATGAAATAAATAAAAAGTATAAAAACATTGTTTTTAATTTAAGGATTATTCCCTCCCATTGAGGGAATTTTAAACACAAGCACCTATAGAATTTTCAGGGTGCCCCAGGTAGTTTTTTAGACATGGAAAAATATTTGTGTTGGCTTTAAAATATGATGACCATAAAAGTAAGCATTTCATTTATATAGCTTCAAAACATATAGCTTTACTCAGACAGTGGTGGCACATGCCTTTAGTCGCAGGGCTTAGGAGGCAAACAAACAAATAAATAAAAACCTATAGCTTTAAAACTAGACATAGTGGTTTTCACCTGTCATTCTAGCACTCAGGACACTGAGGCAGGAGGATCACCACAAGTTTAATACCAGCATGGGCTACATAGTGAGATCTAGGCTAAACTGGACTACAGGCTAACCTGGACTACAGAGACTCTACCTAAATAAATAAACAAACAAGGACGCGAATAAAGCTGGGCACGATGACTCATACCTGCTATCCAAGAAACCTGACAGTGGAAGCAGGAGGATCGGAGTTCGGGACTGACCTTAGACACACAGAGAGTTCGAGGCCAGGCTCTGCTACTTGGCCTGCACTCTGACCAAACTAGACAGAAGTTCACCACGTGTCAAGTGTTCTTGAACCGGACATAGTGGCACAGGGCTGTAATCCCAGCTCAAAGGAGACAGAAGCAGAGAAATAATGAATTGCAGGGTAGTCTGGGCTACAGAGTAAAACCTCAATTTAAAGAAATAAATCTGCCACATTCATTGGACTGCCATAAATTTTGAAAACAATTTGTTTAGCTTTTCTCGTTCCAAAGGAACTTCAAAGAATATATGATAATATCTGTAAATGGAGTCCAATTCTTTTGTTTGTTTTGGGTTCTTGTCTTGTTTTGACACAGCCCTGGGTAGCCTAGAACTCACTATGTTGATGAGGCAAGCATCAAATGCACATAGATCTGCCTGCCTCTGCCTGTTGAATGCTGGGATTAAAGATGTGAGCCGCCACATCTCCTAGGCGTCCAAACCTTAAAACTGAATTTCAAAGAAAGCTTTACTTTAAGAAAGATGAACATTGTTGAAGCCCACTCCCCCGGCATAGCTGTAGCCATTTTGTTGTATGCCTGCCAGTCCTTTCATATTATTACTGATACAGAAAGACAGCTTGACGCAGAGCAGGGTCATGTTGACCACTGATATGTTCTGTATGTTCTGAGGTTTGCTAATCTTAAGAAATTCCACAACCACAAGCAGTTAGGACCGATCACATAAAAGTCAGTTAGAACTGCTCTGTCCAGGTGTCCAGTATGGCTTGAGTCAGAGCTGACCACTGGGCAACACTTCCTGCACCTGAGCTCACTGTGGGGTTTGCCTGTGTAGACTGGCCCTGGGGAACATTTGAGGACAAAGTCTAGCTCTCAGTCTAGGCTGTGTCCTTAATTGATCGGTCTTGGGGTGTGTGATCAGTACACCAGCTCTGCTGTCCCTAATTGATCGGTCTTGGGGTGTGTGATCAGT
>NC_034594.1:34595108-34610527 GCF_900095145.1 Mus pahari | reverse complement strand
TAATTGATCGGTCTTGGGGTGTGTGATCAGTACACCAGCTCTGCTGTCCCTAATTGATCGGTCTTGGGGTGTGTGATCAGTGTACCAGCTCTGCATAACTGAGATTGGTGTCTGAGAGGTCTGTGTGGTGATTCCCAGACCTCAAGAAACAGACTTTAACGTGAACTAGGCTACAGTTTTACATGCTTGGCTGCTCTGGAGAAGAACCTAGGGCCTACAAATGTCATAAGATCATCCGATTTGGGCCCAGTGAAATGGTTGGGTACATGTCACCAAGCTGATCGTCTGAGTTCAAATCCTGGTATTGACATGGTGGAAATAAAAAACTGACCTACACACACACACACACACACCTGAATGTAAAAGAAAAAGGTGGGTTTTTTGTTTTGTTTTGTTTTTAATGATTGTGTCAGCACTCAGAAGACAGGTGGCTCTCTGAGTTTGAGCCCAGCCTACACTACAGAGTGAGTTCTTGGACAGCTAGGGCTACACAGGGAAACCCTGTTGTGATGTCTTGTACATGCTCAGTCCAGGGATTGGCAGGATTAGAAGGTGTGGCTCTGTTGGAGTAGGCGTGTCGCTGTGGGTGAGGGTTATAAAACCCTCATCCTAGATGCCTGAAAGTCAGTCTTCTCTTAGCAGCCTTCAGATAAAGACATAGAACTCTGTTTCTCCTGAACCATGCCTGCCTGGACGCTGCCATGTTCCCACCTTGATGATAATGGACTGAACCTCTGAACCTGTAAGCCAGCCCCAATGAAATGTTGTCCATATAAGAGCTGCTTTGGTCATGGTGTCTGACCACAGCAGTAAAACCCTAAGGCACCCATCTCAAAAAAAAAAAAAAAAAAAAAAAAGTGTAATCTAAAGTGTTGGGAAGCTTAGGGGAGAGGGTCTCAGACTGAGAACGGCTCTACACCTGGTGGTGGAGACCTGAGGCTGGAGGACAGATGGCTTCTTAGCAGACACGGAGAGTCACCAGCACTGAAGAGAACAGGTAACTGGGAACTTGGGAACGTGGAAAGCAACTTCTGCAGGCTGAGAAACACTGTGTAATGAGAAAGAACCCTTCCCCCACTGCTGCCCGTGGCGCTCACTTCACCCTGAATTCCTGAGCGACCCATTCCCATGCTGTTTCTACCCAAGGAATAGCCCGTCCAGGGCCCTTGCACCCATGCAGCCTGAGGCTGGTGACAAAAGTGCCATCCCACGTAGTGCCATCCTGCTACGCTCCGGACTGAGAGCCAGCTCCTTGCCTCAGTGGCTCTCCATATCTGACGACTGGTGTTTAGTTAAAATAATAAGGACTTAGTCTCTACCTGCCCTAAACGTTGACATTTTATTCAGAAACAGTAAGTCCTGTAAATTCTATGGAAAAATCCCAGACCAATAACAACTGCGTTCCCCATGCTCCAAAGCAATGCTTGAAAAATCTCTTCACTCTGGTGGTGAGGCAGGCAGCTCTCTGACATTCAAAGCTAGCCTTGACTACCTGCCAAAAACGCTGCCTCAGAAAAAAAGAAGAAAAGGGGGAAAAAGAGGAGGGAAGGGAAAAGAAAGAAGAAACAAAGGAAAAAAAATCTCTCCTCCTGATTCCTCCAACCCCTGCCCATTGCTTGGAATCATATTATACTAATATATTTAACTATGTTCAGCTATGCAAAATAGGCACGCATAAATACAATATTAAGCCAAGTGTGGTAGTGCTAGCCTCTAATGCCAGTATTTAAGAGGTCAAGGAAGATTGTCTCAAATTCAAGCTAGCCTGGGCTGCAGTGGGAGACTGTCTTAAACACACACACACACACACACACACACACACACACACACACTAAAGTCAGGCATGGCTGGCACACACCTTTTATCCCAACACTCAGGAGGCAGAAGCAAGCAGATCTTTGCGTTTAAGGCCAGCCTGCTCTGTACATTAAGTTCCAGGACAGCCAGGGTTACCTTGTAACTTTGCCAAAAACCAAACAAAGTACTATTTAAAAGAAAGTCCTTGTTGACTTCTCAATAGCAAAGTTGTGAATGCATCCATGGAAAACCTTATATTTGAGTCTGTCTCACTGTGTTGCTGGCTTAACTAATCTCCTCTGTGGCTCCGCCTCCTGAGGAGCAAGAGCCACAGACACCAGCAGGCAAAAGCAGCCCACGCATGAAAACCGTTGTTTTCCTTATAAGGACAGGGTCTCAGTATTTAGCCCAGGCTGGGCTCAGACACAATCCTCTTGCTAGGATTCCAACAAGGGCTTTTTGTGGAGCAAAGGGTCACACCCAGGGTGTTGTCCGTGCCAGGTAAACACGGTTTTGAGACAGCCCCAGCCCTGAAAAGGCTTTAATACAGATTATTGCCAAGGGTTACAGCCTCTTTATCTCATGGCATGAGAGAGCAACATAAACTATCTTGCACAATACTGTAAAACACAACTTACATGCTATTCAATGACTTTTGAGACAAAAATGATTGATGTGATGGATCAAAACTTTCAATCAGCAAGACTTTCAAAAAAGAAAGGGAGAGAAGGAAGGAAAGAAGAGAGAGGGAGAGGGGAAGGGAGGGAGGGAGGGAGGGAGGGAGGGAGGGAGGGAGAGAGGGAGGGAGGGAGGGATAAGTCGGAGCCAGTGAGAAGACTCATAGGCAAGGCACCGGGCCCGATGGCCTGGGTTCAATTCCCAGGACCCACATGGTAGAAGGAGAGAATCAACTCTGCAAGTTAACCTCTGACCTCCACGTGTGCCCACAGCATGTGTATGCCCTCCCTCCACATACAATAAACAAATCCATATTCTTCTTGGAGTTTTTATATGATTTATTTTTTAATTATATGCACATGGTGGATGAGTGGAGTATGTGCACGGGCGAGAGTCCAGAAGAGGGCGCCAGAGCCCTGGAGCTGGGGTTGTGGGTGGCTGTGAGGCATCTAACGTGGTTCTGGGAATCTTCCTCTGGAAGAGAGCAAATAGTCTCAACATCCCTGACCCATCCTCTAGCCCCTCCCTTCTTGTTTTTTTAATAATTCTATGCAGGCATGGTGGTGCACATCTTTAATCCAAGCACTCGGGAAGCGAAGAACTTGAACACCTGCCTTTGTTCTCAAACACTGGGATAACAGGCGTTCACTGTTGTACCTGGCCCCTACTTTACCCTTTTGAAGCCACAAATGTCATATTCTGTTTCTTCTCCATAAGTCAATGCTGTAGTCTCAAGACTGCTGCCATTGGCATAGCTGTTACCCAAAACTTATTTTCAGAATTGCTTCTGAAATCATAAATCACTTTTAAGACGCCTGCTTGGCTCACTCACCTATCCTGGTGGATATTCTTGATCACTGGAAAAGCTCCTGTCCTGGGAAATCATTCATAGAGCACAATGCTCCCACACTGAATCTACAATGGCTTGATTCACTTACTCGCTCATTGGATCTGGATTATGATAAATGATTTCTGGGCAGTGAGCTAAGGTTTCATCTTCATATTAAATCACTCAAGGCATAAACAGGCCAAGGCCAAGCGATGAGCGGCATCCATGCCAACTGTGACTCACGGAGGCTCATTTGGGTTCAACTTATGGAATCACCGAATTAGTGCTTGCCTGTGTAGGAGGTTCTGAGAAGAATGGCTACATTGTGAGGTTTCTGGCACACTTAGAAACTAGCCAGTGTGAGTTAAAGGCAGATGGGACTACAGCCAGTTAACGACTGGCCTATTTTTAATTTAGAATTGTAAGCAAGAGAAAGGGGCTGTTTATAATCAGCCAAAATCAGTCTGATTCAGATAGAGCTTGGAAGTCAGGGCTCTGGAAGTCCTGGATACCCCAGCATGATTCACTCTGCCGGACAGACCACTGCCAAACTCTAACCTACTCCCGACTGAATGTTACGATTTGGCCTCAAGACACACGTGGGATTCAAATGAGGATCATGTTGTTTTCTGCTGGGATTGATTGCAGCATCTTGCAAAAATGCAACTTACCTGGAGCGATTTCAAATCTGAGATCACTTCTGCTTCACCTTTGTGCGGTGGGGAGAGGGTCTGGGCAGTGCTTTCTCTCAGTCTTGTCCATGCCTTCCAGGGATCTGCAGAACCAGCTCTGTTGCTTGTGCAGGACAACCTAGTCTACACGGTGGGTTTCAGGCCAGCCAGGGCTACACTATGGGACCCTGTCTCAAATAAATGGTTTTTATGAAGATGAGAAGAGGTGGGGCTAAAGGGGCTGAGAACATAGCTCAGTTCCAGAGTGCTCACCTAACAGGCATAAAACCCTGGGTTTAATCCCAGCACCATGTAAACTCAGGCAGTGGAAGCAGAAGGATCAGAAGTTCAAAGCCACCTTCATCTAAGACAGCCTAGGCTGTATGAGTCACTATCTCAAAAAAAAATTAAAATAAAGAAATCAATACACACAGAGAGACACACAGAATTATCTCTCTCTTCTCTCTCTCTCTCTCTCTCTCTCTCTCTCTCTCTCTCTCTCTCTCTCTCTCTTTGCCTTCTCTTGATGTTTCTAAGTACCAACAGAACTAAGTTCTTTTATCTNCTCTCTCTCTCTCTCTCTCTCTCTCTCTCTCTCTCTCTCTCTCTCATTTTCTTAGCCTTCTCTTGAGGTTTCTAAGTACCAACAGAACTAAGTTCTTTTATCTACTCTAAAAGTTACCAATGTACAAGTGAATGGCTGGTTTCTTGTTTTGGGGGGCAATGTGAGGTTTCCCACACTGCTAACGCTAGGCTTAGCCTCTCAGGTTCAGCCCCCCAGGATCAGCCAATTGGTGCTCCCGTCTCAGCCTCCCAAGGTGCTGGACTTCAGACATGATCCACCACTCTCAATACTGACTACTATTTTAGGTTCAATTCCTCCTATAAAGGCAAACCTGGGCTAGTGAGAGGATTCAGCGGGTAATGGTGCTCGCGGCCTAGCCTGGTGATCTTAGTTCCACCCTTGGGACCCTAGTAGGAAAGAACGCACGCCCAAAGTTGTTTTCTGAGCTGCACACATGCATGATGGGCAGGGGATCCTCAGTATGCATGCATCCATTTGCACACATAAGCTAGTATGCTTTTGTTTAAAGATTCACACATATGTGAATATATGTGTAGTTTGTTGGCATGTAGGTCTGTGTACCATGTGCATGCCTGGTGCACACAGAGGCCAGAAGATGGTGGCCTAGATCCATGACCTAGAGTCATGGATAGTTGTGAGGTACCATGTAGGTGCTGGACATTGAACCCAAGTACTCTGGAAGAGCAGCCAGTGCTGTTAATCCGTACCAGTTCTCTAGCCCCACAAAGGTTTGGGGTTTGTGTGTGCATGTGCGTGTGTGTGTGTGTGTGTGTGTGTGTGTGTGTGTGTGTGCGGTTTTGTTTTTTAAAGAAAAGCTTCTGTACAGCAAAGGAACATAAGAAGACAATCTACAGAATGGCAAAAAAAATTTGCAAAAGTTATTCTCCAAAACAGGTAAGTAACACAATAAAATGGGACAAGCGAAATAGACAAAAAAATTCCCAGTTTTTTTTTTTCTAGTGTTTACTAGCTAAGGAGCAGAAGAGACATTTATCCAAGGACAACACAGAACCAACCAGGTGTGAGAGGAAGTGTCCAGTGTCGTCAGGGAAATGAGGCTCATGGATGCTGCTCCTTCCTGCAGGGATGACTACTCTCCACAAAATGGAGATGATGGGGTTGGTGAGATGGCTCAGTGGGTAAGAGCACCCAACTGCTCTTCAGAAGGTCCGAAGTTCAAATCCCAGCAACCACATGGTGGCTCATAACCATCAGTAACAAGATCTGATGCCCTCTTCTGGAGTGTCTGAAGAGAGCTACAGTGTACTTACATATAATAAATAAATAAATCTTAAAAAAAAAATGGAGATGATGTGGAGAAAACGGAGCCTTTGCCCAACTGGTAGGGATGCAAATTGCCGCAGCAGCTATGAAAATAGTGTGGAGATTCCTTCAACATTAAAAACAGAAGTGCCACACATTCAACATTCCCATGTCTGACATTTTAAAGATCTTGACAAAAAAGGGTAGGAGATGGTTCAGCAGCGAAGGGAACTGCTGTCCCTGACACTGGCTTCACACACCCAGAGTTTCTAACAACCGTCAGTAACTCCAGGTCCAAGAGACCTGATGCCCTCTTCTGTGCTCTGCATTCATATGGCGCACAGACACACACGCACACAAAATACTCACATACATAGGGGAAGGGGGCGGGGCTCCTCAGTCTACAGTAACGTGGATGGGTTTGAAGGATGCAGAGCTTGCTCACAGAAGCTAGCCCAAATGCTGCATAACCTCACTAAGGAAGACCCCACTCTGGTATGAGGTTTCTAAAATTGGATAGAATCACAGTAGAATGGTAACCAAGAGCCAGAGAAGGAGAGCTGTGCAGTTATGCATCAACCGACAAAGTTCCAGACACAGGAGATGAATAAGCTCTGGAGGCCTGTTACCCTACAATGCACCCACAATCACTGGGTTGTACACTTCAAAGTGTTGTTTCTTCCCACTGAACTGGGAGTGCCCAAACCATTCTGACTCAGGGTCAATTTAGATTCCACAATGTCCAACAGTCCACAGCATTTCTTACGGAAACAGTCCTCTAGACAGACAGCAAGAAAGAATGGATTCTCCACTGAGGCCTGTCTACAGCAAGAGAGCCAAGTTATAGAGATCCTCTGACAGTTTGAGGGATATAGTCAATTTCTTTCACCATTTTGGGCGATAACTTAAATGCTGCTATTAGCGTCTGCCAACGCCCAAGGCCCTTTGAGCTCAAATCTGTATCTGGCTGGGTTACAGTGTGGTCCAAGCATGCAGACTTTGGATCAGAATACAAGTGGGAGCAGCTGGAGAGCCTGAGAGACAATATACGCTTAAAACAAAGTAAGGGCCAGCAAGATGGTTCAGCAGGTAAAGGCATGCCACCAAGCCCAAGGACACACCCAAACAGGAAAACATCACATGTGTGTACGAATGGTGTATATGTGGTGTACACACGTAGGTGGGATGTGTACCTGCCCATTTGTGTATCTGTGAAAACCAACAGTAAATGCCAGGTGTCCTCCTCTAGCATTCCTTCATCTTTGGGGAATTGAGACAGCTATGTATCCCATCTCTCTATGTAGACCAGGCTGGCCTTGAGCTCAGAGAGCCACCCGCCTCTGCCTCCTGAGAGCTGGGATTAAAGGCCCGTGTCACCATACCCAGTCTCCATCTCTGAACCTGCATCTTGGCACCTGAGCTTCAGTGAGCTGTCTACAGGGCTCTACTATCTTTGCCTCCCAGTGCTGGGGTCATGTGACACTAAACCCAGCTCTTAAGTGAGTACCAGGAACCTGAATTCATACCCTCACGCTTGCACTGAGCCATCTCTGCGCCCCAGCTTCCCTTGTCCCTTGTTTTGGAGACCATCCTGCTTGCCACATAGCCCCAACTGGCCTAGAACTCTCATCTTCCTACCTCACCCTCCTGAGTACTAGCTTGGCCCAGGCCATCATAGCCTGCCTTACTAAAAGCTTAAACATGGGGTTGAGGGCTGTCAGTTCTATTGCAAAATGAATTTGACCACAATCAATGGATGTCTGTAATACAGTATTACTAACAATACAATCATGGTTTTCTACTTATTTTACTTTGATACTAAAATATCAAGTCATTAAGTCATCTCTCCAGTCGGAGAGGCTGGAGAGATGGCTCAGCAGTTACAAGCACTAGCTGCTCTTCAAGAGGACCCAAGTTCAATTCCCAGCACCCACACGGCAGCTCACAACTGTAATTCCAGTTCTGGAGGATCTGGCACCCTAGAACAGACATACAGGCAAAACAATAAATAAATAAATAAATAAATAAATAAATAAATAAATAAATAAATTTAAACATTTAACCAAGAAGGCTAGGCATGGTGGTGCATGCCCCTCACCCCAGCGCTCAGCGGCAGCGGCAGGCAGACCCCTGTAAGTTCAAAGCAAGGATGGTCTATATACCAAGTTCCAGGACTGGACTGCCAGAGCTACAAAGAGACCCTGTCTCAAAAAAAAAAAAAAAAAAAAAAAAAAAAAAAAAAAAAAAAAAGAGGGAGGGAGGGAGGGAGGGAGGGGAGGGAAGGAGAGGGAGAGGGAGAGAGAGAGAGAGAGAGAGAGAGAGAGAAATAAGAAAAGAACTGAACTGAGAATGGGACAAAGGTATAGTTAAATTATGAAACTGCCACAGTGGTGTCATACATACAAGTCCAGCACTTGGGAGGTAGAGGCAAGATAGAGAACTCAGGGCCAGTCTGTGCTACACAAAACCTATCTTACTCCCCACCTTCCCCCAGAAATTTAACCAAAAAACTATTCTAGAAATGAAAATTTAACATTTGAAGCCAGTTAAAACAAAACGGGCATGCCCACATGACGACACAAGTGGCTAAGGAGAGGAGAAAGGGCGGACTGTCAGTTTTCTCATGCTTGCTTCGCCTGCATGAACGTGCACCATCAGTTGCCAGTGGAGACTGTGTGAGGGAAGTCATATCTCTCGGAACTGGAATGCTGGGTGGTTTTGAGCCACCATGTAGTACCTGGAACGGACTTGGGTTCTCTGCAAGGGCAGTTTAGCACAGTTAAGTGCCCTTCTCCAGCCCCATCAACATGGTCTGTATGAAAAAGAATATATAAGGCTTTTAGTTTTTTGAGACTGTCTCACTCTGTAAGCCAGGCTAGCCTGGAACACAATAAATATAGCTCATGTTGGACTTGAATTTTGAGCTTTCTGCCTCAGCTTCTCAAATTCTGAGACTTCACTCAGCCATCATATCCAGCAGGAGAATCCAACTTTAACTTCTGAATTTCTGTATAGGCTCTGTATACACACCAATTCCACTGTATGTATTGTTATAACGTTGACTTTGCACTTCTCTTAGGACACTTATCTGTAAGATCATTTGCCAGAGCCTGGCTTCATAACCTTGTGTGTGTGAAGGTCAGAAGGCATCTCTGTAATGTTCCTTGGTAGCATGTCACTCTGTGCTGTTTCTGTATGTCACTGTGGTGTCTGGTTTTGGTCAGTGATTATTACTTGCCTGAAACTTACCAAGTCGCTAGTCTGTCTAGCAAGCAAGCTCATCCACCTGCCTCAAATCTGCCTCCTCTACAGATTACAAGCATACTACCCTGGTGCTGGGGAGCCAACGCAGGCCCTCATGTTTGCAAGGCAAGTGCTTTACCAACTGAGCCATCTCCTCAACTCTTTAACAGCATCTTTCCAGAAGTTTACCTTTTCATTTCTTTGGGGGCTAGCACATGCCAAAGTATGTGTGGAAGTTAGAGGACAACTGCAGAATTCAGCTTTCTCCTACTACCACGTACGTCCCAGGGACTGAATCCAGGTCACCAGGCCTGGCAGAAACACCTTTACCCACCGAGTCATCTTGCTAGTTGCTCTCTTCATTCCTATTTTTCCTTTCTGACATTTAGCCTCATTAATCATCTTTTAATTTTTAAAAACTTGGATTTTGTGTGGGTAGGTGTATGCCAGCCATGGCATGCAGAGGTCAAAGGACAACCCTCAAGAGTTCTGTCTCCATGTAAGGTTCTCTCCGTGTAGGTTCTGGGGATGAAACTGAAGTCACCAGGCTTGTTAGCAGTCACTTTTACCAAGTGAGTTGTCCGGCTGGCCCCGTATCTTTGAGACAGGATCTCATGTAGCCCAGACAGGCCTTGCGCTCAGAGACCTACTTGTCTCTCCCTATCTCTGCTGGATTAAAAGTGTGATCCACCACTCTGGCTCCAGCCAGTTTTTAAACTACTACTCATGTATATATGCATTTCAAAATTATGTAAATAGTATTAAACACACACAGTTTCACTGAGATCTTGCGTACAAGTTAGTGAGGTGTCAGTATGAATATAAACCGATGCTTTTGCAGACTCATGATCAATTCCAAACACACTACAGGGAGGGTGGAGTAAGTATAAAAAGAAAACCATACTTTATTTTCCTGTTAACACTAAGCCATATATTCACAAAGTGCTCCAATTACTCAGTCAGATGCACAACCCAATCACTACCTTAACTGTTCACTGAGAAATAGTCAAATGACAGAAATCCACCGTGAGACTCCAGCTAGAGAAAGCAACATTGTTATACTATGTATAATTTATGAACTTAGTATAGGTTAGTCTCTCGGATAGTTACCAAGTTTATTTAAAAATTACTAACCCCAATGATTTATGGTGACAGTAATATAAACACCTAATTTCAGTCAATGTTCTATTATTCACTGCGAACATAAACTTCTTAGAAGATAACTGTGGGCTCAGGTACAGTGATGACCGTGACCACTGGCACAGCACAGGCTCGGACAGGCGTCAACTCTACACACACTCTCAGTGTGCTGTCATTTTCCAATTTGTCTGTGTATACTTGTCTTATAATACAATACAAATAATTTCTTCAAATAATTAGAAAAACAAACAAGATGAATGCATTTTTCAATTTCATTTGCAAATAGCTCTTAAATAAAAAAGAAGTTTCTTTTATTTGTTAAATTGGTAAAGATGGCTTCAGCTGTCCCAACTGCACAGGTCTCTGTCCTGTCTTAGTGCCTTGTTACAGTGTGGCAGAGACCTCAGTGTTTAATGAGAAACTCCACCAATCATGTTATNTAAGTCTGCACTTAAATTCTTAAGACGATGAAATAAGAAATCAAAGTATGATCACTTATCAACACCACTTAACCTGTGAATTATTGTAAATAGTCTTACATGTGCATATAATTCAAATAATAAGCTTTTAAGGAGGGAGAATAAAATAAATACACTATCTTTTTTTTCATATCTATTTAATGCTGCCTAGGGTTAGGTGAAAAGATTAATATTACTAAAAGGNAAAGTCAAACTATATTAAGGACTATTTTCTAAGTAGTTACAACAATTTCAAAAATCAAAGGTAGGCAGTACAGTTTTCCTGTAGTGTANCGTCACTGCTAGTATGAGGTATGCTCTGTAAGCAATTAATACAAATATAAATAGGGAAGCGCCATCACTAACCATAGCTCAGTAAATAAATTTCCTGACTAGTGTACTTCCCAGAGGACTAAGGGAAACAAGAAGGGTCAAGTCCATGGAACATCACGTTTGTGCCTTCTCATTATCACCATGGACTTAATCCACTGTCACAAAAAAGGCAATGTGTCCAAGTACACTGACCTAGAGTATACTTTATGTAGGAGAAAGAGATTAAGTATTACTAACACCTCCTCAAATTTCTCTGAACATATACATAATCGGTTATGCATATCAAATGCTATAAACAGAACTTTTAAACACTTTTATCTCATTTTGGAAAAGTTAACAGTACAGATGGAATACTACTGAATTTTCTAAAATTAAATTAAATTAAAACTTAGGGATGAAAACAAAGAAAATATGATCTCTTTAGTAATTGTAAGTACTTGTGTGAAACACAAGCTCATTCTTTTATAGATTTGAAAGGATTGTGATCCAATGATTGTTTAGCAGCAATTTTACCAAACTGTAAATTCTTTTATTAACAGGCATTATAAACAGATAATACTAAACTTATTTAAAAACCATGAGTGCTACACCAGTGAATATACAGCTCATGAATAACTTAAAATGTATTTCCCATTTAAAAAGGCAACACATAGCATACAAAAACCTATACTAAACAAATAAGCTATAATATGGATACATGATTGATGTGTCTAAAATGATATATATACAGTACATCATTGTTAATTATGTGATCAGTACATTGTTCTACGTGATTCCTTCATGCTTCACTTTCCCCAGAAACTGAGTTCTGAACTTCCTCTTCTAAAATTGGTACAATCAGGTTATCCTTTGACATCAGATTATATTTCATCACAAATTTGGTAAACCGATGACATAAAAATGTTTCATTCTGTAGAAAGAAAGGGAAAAAAAGCCATTAACTATCCAAAAATCAATAGGCTAGATAGAAGTAATATCAACACACTTTACTGCTATCTTGACAAGAATGTATTACAGTAATTGTTGACATAGCGTACTGGTTAGCTTTCTGTTGACTTGATACAAGCCAGGGTCATCTTGGAAGAGGGGACCTCAATTGAGAAAATGCCCCACAAGATTGGGCTTTAGGCAAAGCCTGTTGGCATATATTCTTGAGTGATGTACAAAGTGCCATCCCTAGGCAGATGTTACTAGGATGTGTAAGATAAGATAGCAGGTTGAGCCTTTAATCCCAGCACTTAGGAGACTCAATCAGGGGGATTGCTAAGAACTCGAGGCCAATGTACTACTCAGCTATTAAAAACAGTGACTTCAGCCGGGCGTGGTGGCGCACACCTTTAATCCCAGCACTCGAGAGGCAGGTGGATTTCTGAGTTCGAGGCCAGCCTGGTCTACAGCCAAGGCTACACAGAGAAACCCTGTCTCAAAAAACAAAAAAAAAAAAAAAAGAAAGAAAGAAATCAGGCTGAGGAAGCCAGAAGAAGCAAGATAAGCAGTAGTAGTCCTCCATGGCTTCTGCTTCATTTTCTGCCTCAAGAGTTCTTGCCCTGACTTCCCCAGTAATGGAGTGTAACCTAAGAGTTGTAAGTAGCAATAAACCCTTTTCTCTCCAAGCTGTTTTTGGTCATGGTCTTTATCACGGAAATATAAAGCAAGCTGAGACATATACTTACTTCATATTCATCAAATATCTGCCGGTGATGAAAATAGGCATGTGAAAATATTCTATATTTCCTACAACACACTGATCCTAGTTTTGCTACAGATGATTCTTTTATGCTAACCCTAAAAAAAAAGAGAAACCACAAGATTCACAGGTTGGACAAAATGTTAGAAACATACAATCCAATCTTCTTGATACTGGTTATGCCCAAGCAGAGAAGCATCTGGATCAAGGCTACAGTGCTGTAAGTCTAAGTGCACACGCTTTTGTAAACAACTTTCATCCATGTATCTAAACAGCCCTAATGAAATTTACTGGGGAAAAAATAGGGCGGGCTGCAGAGAGAGGGAGGGAGGAAGAGGGAAAGAGAGGAGAGAGGAAGAAGAAGAAAACAAGGAAAACAGAAGGGGACCTGTTGGGAAGAGTTTTGAAAGGGGTGAGTGAGATAAGAGGGCAACAGAGTGAACAGTATCAAAACACAGTGTATGATAAATGCATGATATACACGCATGTCATAACGATGCCATTATTATGTATAATTAAACATATGCTAATGCTTTACTACAGGCAAAAATAAGGAAAAACAAGCAGTCTCCCTTTAGCAAGTTTGCTCCTTTGTTTTATCAGGGGAACAGATTCTACTGCTTGGTGAGAAGCGGCCTAGAGAAAGAGTAGCATGGGGCAGCAGGGACTACACTGACTCAACTAGTCTATGAGTGGAGGGAGACAAGTTCTCATGTTTAACCACACCCTTAATTTCAAACTCAATCTAAACAAGCCAACTATATACTTACAAAAAAAATTATAACCAAACCCCTACCTTTAATTTTCAAACATCAATCTTTTACATGAAACCCAAAACATCCGAGCACCATGTTGGAATTTCACTCACCTGCTGGGGAAATATTTGTTGCTGTTGAGGAGACACGCGGCGCCGTCCAGTGTGTGTCTNGTGTAATCTATGGCAGGACACTAGAAAAGAGAACACTTAAATTCAGCAACAAAGAGGCCTCTCTTTTCCTAGGTAATATTTTCTAGCTTTTCTTACCACAGAAACCAAATGCTTGACAGAAGCAACATAAAGAAGGAAGGTTTCTTTTTAGAGGTTTTAGTCCACCATGGTGGGAAGACTGTGGAGAGAGGGAGGGATCATCATCCTGCAGACAGGAAGCAGGTCGACAACAGGAAGGGGTGAGGTGAGAAAATGCCCTTCAGAGACCAATCCCCAGCATCCTGCTTCTAACCAAATTCAGCCTTCCCATTTTCTCCATCTCTCGACACTGTGCAAGCTTTATATCCATCAGGGTATTAAACCATTTATTATGTCAGGGCTCTCATGATTTAAGTATCTGTAAATGCCCTCTGATATACCTTATACTTTATTCATCTCCAAACCTGTTCTCAATCCAATCAAGAATACAATTAACCGCCTGGCATGGTGGCACACGCCTTTGAGCCCAGCACTTGGGAGGCAGAGGCAAGCAGATTTCTGAGTTCGAGGCCAGCCTGGTCTACAAAGTGAGTTCCAGGACAGCCAGGGCTATACAGAGAAACCCTGTCTCAAACAACAACAACAACAACAAAAACCAAAAAAAAAACAAAAACAACAACAACAAAAAAAACCAAAAAGGATACAATTAACCATGTCAGGTATCTTATTTTAAAGACACAAACATACTTGAAGAAAAAGTATCTTTCAATTTCAGAATGACCATGAAATGTATCCCATCAATAAATAAAGCTGTTGTCGCTGTGAGTTACAGTATCAGGCTTCTAGAAGACACATTAACTAAGTTCCTAACTTCATTCCGACACTAACCCTGAGAAAACAATGTTTAGAAACAGGAAGAACACTGGATTATCTACTTTAACCTTCAGTAGGACTGGAGAAACAGAATCTTTGAATGATTAATGACTACACAAGGTTGTAGTTGTTACACGTAAGTCTGACCTCCATGTGTTTTGTGCTACAGTATGCACATACATGCATGCAGGCATAATTCTCATATTCATATTCTCTCTCTATCTCTCCCTCTCCCCCCTCCCTTTCTCTCTCTCTCTCTCTCTCTCTCTCTCATGTTCAGTAGTTTTAGAGGTCTGGGGAGATGCTCAGTGGGTGGCTAAGTGTAATCATGAGGACATGACCAGAAGCACCTAGAATTTAAGCACAGTTTGGGTGATGGGGGAGGAGGAAGGGGATCTCTAGGGCTCGCTGGCTAGCAGCCTAGCTCCAGGTTCAAAAAGACCGGCCTCATGGGAGTATAGGGTTATGTACACACCTGCACACAAAACTGCACATACATCACACCCACATATATTAAACAAATTCAGCAGTGTTAAGTATAATATCATACAACTATGCCCACTACATTCCACAATATTTCTGTTCATATATGGATATGGAATGTTCCCCAAGGGCTTATCTACTGAAGATGTGGTTCCCAGCTGGCCAGTCTCTCAGGAGTGGTAGAAACTTTGGGAGATGAAGCCTAGTTGGAGGAAGCAGGTCACGGGGCAGTGTCTGGGATCCTGACTCTTCACTCTGTTTCTTGGATGCCATGTAAGCCGACTTGCTTCCCTAAATGCTCCCATCTGAGATGTTTGGCCTCACTTCAGGCCCAGAGTAATGGTGCCAAATGAGCAGGTACTGAAAGCTCTCAATTCTCACCTCTTTTGGAGTTTTATGAGCTGCACAAAGAAAAATCCATTGTTCAGTTGCTGTCATCTGAGTACAGGTATCTGGATGGCATTCACTCTG
>NC_034594.1:34549570-34593868 GCF_900095145.1 Mus pahari | reverse complement strand
AAAAAAAAAAAAAAAAAAAAAAAAAAAAAAAAAAAGGTAGAGAAGGAGGATCCCTTGAGCAAGCTGGATCAATGGTAGACTATATCTTAACAAATAAGGTAGAGAGAAATCAAAGGAGAATCTTGGTATCAACTTCAGGTCTCCACAACAAAATAAACAGAGAAGGAGCAGCAACTACCAAGTCTGGGCTGAGACCACGACTAGTAAGAGTACTAGTGAACCTAGTATGTATGCACAAGGTCCTAGTAAGAGCACTAGTGAACCTAGTGTGTATGCACAAGGTCCTAGGTTCATTTCCCATATAAAGAACAGAAGTTTCAAAAGCTATCCTACATACAATGTACAAAATTTAAGTCCTTCATTTCACATACTGTTTACATGCATAGATTAAAACATTATCAGAATGTATGTAATACATACATCTTGAATGTGTGAATGTAACTTCCTGATTTTTGTTAGAATTTGGTGTTTCCAGGATATTCTTTTTTTCTAAAACTAAAAGCTGTAAAGCTTATACAATGTCTAAAATCCATTTACTACTCTTAAAAATTTTTTGAGATCGTCTCATAAAGCCCTTAAACTGATATGCAGCTGAGGATGACTTCAGCTCCTATCTTCACTTCCCAAGTTCTAAGATCAATGTGCCAGCCATGCCCAGTTCTCAATTTTGTTTTTTGTTTTTTGAGACAGGGTTTCTCTGTGTAGCCCTGGCTGTCTCACTTTGTAGACCAGGCTGGCCTCGAACTCAGAAATCCGCCTGCCTCTGCCTCTGCCTCCCGAATGCTGGGATTAAAGGCGTGTGCCACCATGCCCAGCTCAATATTTTTTAATATACTAAAAATAAAGGAAATTATAATGAATGCCAAACAATTTTAGGTAGATATTTGATGTAAGACAATCCTCCATAATAAAAATAAATGTATTTCATAGTTGTCACACTATTGAATGTGTTCACTCTAAAAATCCTACCTATGATATGTACTCCACTTTATCAAGGTAGAGTCACAACTGTTTCTTTATCAAACAAAAACACCTTGGTTTCCCCAAAAATGCAATATTAAAGCCTTATATTTATAAGATAAAACAGGTTACCAAAAAAAAAAAAAAAAAAAAGACATATATAAAACTTATTAATTAAAAATCACTATTTATTTAAACATACTTTTATGTATTGCTTTGTCTGTCTCATATAGATTCCCACTATGTAGTACCTGCTGGCAGGTTGGCCTTAAACTCACAGAAATCTGGCTTTGTCATCATGCCCAGCCTACTTAAGTATATTTTAATGGAAGAAAACAAAAAACAAAGGATATATTTTTATTTTTTTATGATTATACTTCCTTTCCTGGGTAATTCTGTGCTTAAGACTATAAAAATAACACTGTGACTGGAAGATAGATCATACTAAATGACACTATTTTTTGATCACCTATCACTAACCACTACTTCATATCAGCAAACTGTGTTTTATGTGGCTCTGAGTTATTGTTGACTAAGAAGTAACAAAGATTGGCAATGATAAGCATAGGCTTATACAGTCCAACTAGGTCATTTGGCAGTGCTGCAAATATAACCTGGCAAAAGCAAAACTGACAGCTTTAAGTCAATCTACTACAGAGTTAATACAATGAAAAGACAATCCATAGCTAAAACCCACACATCCTACCATGATTACAAGCCTTTCAAAGGGGCACCTTTTCCTAATCACAGAGGTTCAATATGAGCTATTAGGAGATTTGAATCGTTATAACTCAGTTGGAATTAACAATAATCATTCGCATGCTTGTAATTCTAATTCTAGCACTCAGGTGGCTGAAGTAGGAGATCCATGCCAGCTGTGACAGCACTTGTCTTCAATTCCAGCACTTGTAGGAGGTAGAGACAAGTGGACGGATCAAGGCCTGGGCTACTACATAAGAACTTGTCTCAAAATAACCAAAAGACACACAAAAAAATTGTTCTGCCTTATACAAATTTTACTTGAGTCATAATTTTCATTAAGAGGTACTTATTAGTGTATTATTACTAGAACTGTTAGTACTATCCTGAGATTTCCTTAAGACCTACCTTAAATGTTCATACTTCCATACACCTTCATCTTGGCCTTCAGGTGGTTCAAGAATTTTGTCAATATTGGAGCAGTCTGCCCTTATGTTCTGTTGAATATACTATAAAGAAAGAAGTTCTTATGGTTAATTAAATTATACTGGATGTTAAATTTCATGCTAAGTATGTTTAATATTTTTTGGTTTTTGAGACTGTGTAGCTCTGGAGGTCCTGGAATTTGCTATGTACAAGGAACCATGGAGTTGGCTTTGCTTAGCTGCCTTGACAGGCATATGTCATAGGTTTTTCAGGTTAGGTCCTGGGGCACAATGTGCATTGCAGTTCCTGAGAGACCAATGCATTCCCTCAGGTAGTAAAGTGTTCAGTCACTCTGTGTTTCTCTGTATGTTCCCTTTGAAGTTATAGCAGCCCAGAAGCTTGACAGGACAACTGATCTTTAGACATTAATCATTTTTACCCTGCAAAGTTTGCAAGCATCATTGTATCCTGACAACTACGAATGTAAAGATCCTGGCAATTGCTACCATATTCTTTTTCTAATAAAGGTAGAAGAAGTCTGACTATTCTCAATAAAATTGCCACAGCTTAAGTCTTGCTGTGGACTCTCTAACCAGCCTCATTCATCATGGCCATATTAGGTGACTCAGGCTGGCCTTCAACACAGAGATCAGTCTGCCTCTGCCTCCCAAGTGCTGGGATTAAAGGCGTGCACTACCAAGGCTAGATTGAACATCAGTTCTTCGCCTTCTTAGTAATGAAATTACAGGCATGTGCCAATACACTAGATTTGAGTTCCAAATGTAGACCCCTTGCATTGTGGGGACTTGGGAGAGGGAATGGGTTCTCCCTATGCCGCCCAGACTGGCCTAGCACTCAAGTCATCCTTGCAACCCAGCCTCCCATAAGATGCTAATATGGGCACATGATGCCTAGAATTTTTTCAGATTTTTTTTCAACTCATCCTAATGATCTTAAGTTTTAATGCTCTTAAGTATATGCAACTCATCTGAACCACCTCAAATTCCACACAATAATTCTTTCCAAATCTCCCCCTCCTCCAATATATACGCATATGTTTAAAATTCATGTTTAAATTTAAAACTCATTTTTAAAATTACCTTTTACTTTTTGATATTATAATAAAATTATATCATTTCCCCCATCCCCTTTCTCCTTTCAAACCCTCCCATACTCCCACTCCTTTCAATTTCATGGCTGCTTTTTTCATTGTTACATACATTTATGTATATTCATATAGGTTCTTAAATACATACGTATAACCTGTTTAGTATGTTCATAGCTCATTTTTATTGTACTCTACATTATTACACTTTTCAGTCCTGTGGTTTAACAAATAAATGTGGCTAGCCCGCAGTGTATTGGTATCCTTTCTCAAACATTATTTACACACTTTATATCTTAGCCCTGCATCCAGCTTTCATAGTCTCATATTTCAAACTTTTTCATTACTATTATTTATTATCTGTTATGCTAACCTGTGGTTAATGGTCTTTTGGTGTTAGTATTTTAAGTAATGAATTATTTGCTCATATAAGATAGCAAATAAAATTCACAAATATTATACGTTCTGAATATTTAACTGATCAGCCATTTTCTATTTCTTTCTCCTCAGGCCCCTATAACATAACAATATTGGAAATGGGCCAATTAATATTGGTCTCTGACCATTCAAGTAAAAGAGGAGTCATTGTCCATCACAAAGAGAACTATACAAAACAATCAACAAAACCAGGAGCTGGTTCTTTGATAAGCCCTTAAAAAAAAAAGATAGATAAACCCTTAGACATACTAAATAAAGGGTTCAGACTCGGTATCCTAATTAACAAAATCAGAAATGAAAAGGGAGACATAACAACAGAAACTGAGGAAATTCAAAAAAAAAATCATCAGATCCTATCACAAAAGCCTATAATCAACAAAAATGGAAAATCTGGATGAAATGGATAATTTTCTAAACAGATACCAGGTACCAAAGTTAAATCAGGATCAGATAAACCATCTAAACAGTCCCATAACCCCTAAGGAAATAGAAGCAGTCATTAAGTCTCCCAACTAAAAAAAGTCCAGGACCAGATGGGTTTAGTTCAGAATTCTATCAGACTTTCAAAGAAGACCTAATATCAATACTTCTCAAACTATTCCACAAAAACAAAAACAGAAGGAACACTACCGAATTCATTCTATGAAGCCACAGTTACGCTGATACCTAACCACACAATGACCCAACAAAAAAGGGAACTTCAGACCAATTTCCCTTATGAATATCAATGCAAAAATATTAAATAAAATTCTTACCAACTGAATCCAAGAACACATCAAAATGATCATTCACCATGACCAAATAGGCTTCATCCCAGAGATGCAGGAATGGTTCAATATACAGAAATCCATAAATGTAATTCACTATATAAACAAACTCAAGAAGAAAAGCCGCAAGATCATTTTATTAGATGCTGAAAGAGCATTTGACAAAATCCATCACCCATTCATGATAAAAGTCTTGGAAAGATCAGGAATTCAAGGCCTATACCTAAACATAATAAAAGCAATCTACAGCAAACCAGTAGTCAAAATGGAAAGAAACTTGAAGCAGTCCCACTAAAATCAGTGACTAGACAAGGCTGCCCACTCTCTCCCTCACCTATGCAGTGTAGTACTTGAAGTCCTAGCCAGAGCAATTAGACAACAAAAGGAGATCAAAGGAATACAAACTGGGGAGAAAGAAGTCAAAATATCATTTTGTAGATGATATGATAGTATACATAATGACCCCAAAAATTCTACCAGAGAACTCCTACAGCTAATAAAAAACTTTAGCAAAGTGGCTGGATATAAAATTAACTCTAACAAACCAGTGGCCTTCCTTTACTTAAAGGATAAATGGGCAGAGAAAGGAATTAGGAAAACGATACCCTTCACAATAGTCACAAATAATATTAGATATCTTGGTGTGACTTTAACCATGAAAAGATATATTCTTAATTAGTTATTGATAGGTGATGGCCTAGAGCATTGTGGGTGATGCCTGCACTGGGCAGGTGGTTCTGGGTTCTATAAGAAAAGCAAGTAAGCTGAGCAAGCCATGAGGAGTGAGACATCCAGCTCCTGCCTTCAGGTTCCTGTCCTGAGTTCCTTCATTGATATGCTACATATGTGGAAGCAGAAGCACTCGAGAAGCAGAGAAAGGCAGATCTCTGCGAACTTGAGGTCAGCTAATGCTACATAGTGAGATCATGCCCATTTAAAAAACAACAGGCAAAACATCATTCTTTTTGTTATATTTAAACACTGAGTTTAAATTATAATGAACTAATTCTATTTTCTAAGGCAGTTTTTAGAAATAATTTGGGGGCCATGTGATACAAGTATTATATATAACTGCACACAAAATTATTTTCCAGCCTGGTCTACAAAGTGAGTTCCAGGACAGCCAGGGCTATACAGAGAGACCCTGTCTTAAAAAAACAAAAAAACAAACAAATAAATAATATAATAAAATAGAAAAGAATAGCACCAAAAATCTGAGGTCTCAGAAACATAAAGAGTAGAAGGAACAGATGTCACTGAACTGGCTGTTTGCTTATTGCTCTTTCCAGTAACCCCTTCCTCAAAACTGACAAAGGTTGAAACTCAAAAGTGAATACTAGGATGCTGAAACAGGTCTGTAACAGTGGTTCTTAACCTACAACAGGGTCACATTTTGGGGGTTGTACAGCACTTTCCAGTTTTGGCTCAGGAGTGAAAGAAGCATATCTTAGATGTGAGGCTGAGTTCTCTTCAGGTTTAAGAAGAAACAGTATCCCTAAGAACCTGAGGGTTGGGGCTGGCGAGATGGCTCAGTGGTTAAGAGCACCGACTGCTCTTCCAAAGGTCCTGAGTTCAAATCCCAGTCAACCATATGGTGGCTCACAACCATCCGTAACGAAATCTGATGCCCTCTTCTGGAGTGTCTGAAGACAGCTACAGTGTACTTACATATAATAAATAAATAAATCTTAAAGAAAAAAAAAAAAAAAAGAACCTGAGGATTAAGAGCTCATGGTTGCCAGCTAACTCCTTCTCTGAGGCACAAAGCATTAGGGTCGTCCAATCTCATAGGAAACCCTCCATCCAGAAGCCCTGGGTTTAGGGATTACACACCTTTGATCCCAGCACTCAGGAGGCAGAGGCAGAGAGATTTCTGCGAGTTTGAGGACAGCATGGTTTACAGAGCAAGTTCCAGGACAGTCAGGGCTACACAGAGAAACCCTGTCTCAAGAAAAAAACAAATAAAATAAAACAAGACCTCCAGAACTGTGCCTTGAGACAGGTTATTTGTCTAAACTCTAAAGTATTTCATGGGGGCTAGAGAGATGGCTTAGCGGTTAAGAGCACTGACTGCTCTTCCAGAGGTCCTGAGTTCAAATCCCAGCAACCACATGGTGGCTCACAACCATCCATAATGAGATCTGATGCCCTCCTCTGGTGTGTCTGAAGACAGCTACAGTGTACTTACATATAAAATAAATAAAATCTTAAAAAAAAAATATTGGGAGGCAGAGGCAGTCAGATTTCTTAGTTCAAGGCCAGCCTGGTCCACAAAGTGAGTTCCAGGATAGCCAGGGCTATACAGAGAAAACCTGTCTCAACCCCCCCATACACAAATAAATAAATAAATAAATAATAAAAAATAAATAGAGTATTTCATTGTAGTAAAGCTAATAGACTAAAGGAAAAAAGACCAACAGAAATCAACTAGCCACTTATTTCTCATCAAAAAACATGGAAGAGAGACAGAAAGATGACTCAGGCACATGACAACTTGAGTTTGATCCCTGAGATCAACAAGTTGGAAGGAAAGAACCAATCATCTTCAAGCTATCCTCTGTCCTCTATATGTGTACCCACATATCTCCCTCTAATAAGTGTAATTTTTAAAAAAGAAAGAAGTACTAAAAGACTGCCAACCAGAATTCTCTATCTTCCAAAATGTCCTTAATAAATGAAGATAAAGATATTTTCAAATGAAAGAAAACTAAAGGCAGAGACCACAGTGGTAGCTAGTATTGCAAGGTTCTGGACTCACACTAGCACCAAAAAGAAAACAAACAAGCAAAAGAAAAGAGAATCCTAGAAAACAAACCATGCTAAAACAAAAACTGCTAAAAAGTTCTTCAAGGAAAGAAAAATAGAAGGAAATTTAAAACATTAGAAGTAACAGAAATTACAAGGCAAATCTTTAATCCCAGAACTTGGAAGGCAGAGACAGACTAGCACTATGAGTCTGAGGCCAGAGCATGGAGAGCTACACAGTGAGACCATGTCTCAGATAACATAACAGGAACTCTCAAGTTGGGTATGATGCCTCGTGCCCCTAACTCCAGCTCTTGAGAAGTCAAAATAAGACTATCATGACTTCAAAGCCAGACCTGGTTAGAGAGTTAAACTGTCTCCTCAAGCCAAAATAAAAGAAACATTGTGTCAGTGAGAAGGCTCATCAAGAAAAGGTGCTCACTTTACAAGTGGAATACCCTGAGTTCAATCTCTGAAACCAAAATAAAGGTAGAAAGAGGAGAACTATGTCCTCTGACCTCTATACAAGCACCATGGCCAACATGTACCTTCATACACAGAATAACATGTACAGACAGTAAATAATGAAGTTTGTCAAAAAAAGAGAAACATTAGGCTACAAATACATAGTTCAATGGTAGAGAAATTGCCTAGTACCTAAGAAATGCTTAAATTCACTCTTTAGTCCTACCAAAGAAAATATCTCTGTCTAACTGGGTTTCAATGAATGTCTACAAATATATAAGGGAATAAGAAGTAAAAACTGAGGAAGGGGGCCCATGTAAGGGTAATAATAACTGTAATAATAAAACACTTGATTCTACATAGGTAGACTATGCAATGTAAGACTTGCTATCACCAAACAAAACAAACACACACAGAGGTATGCTTAAAATTACAATTAAAACAATGCTAAAAGGGTCAAATAACCTGTCAAAGGGGGGGGGGGAGTGACTTACAAGAAGAAAAAGACAAATGGAACAAACTGTGGGCTAGGGGTATTAGCTAGTTGATAAACTACCTGCCTAGCATGAAGCCCTGGCCCAAGTTCAAAACCTAGCACCACATAAACCAGATAAGGTGTTGCATACCTCTAATACCAACACTAGGACAGTGGAGGATTGGGAGGGTTGGGAAATTGGTCATCCTTGGCTATTACTTCAAGTTGGAGGTCAGCTGGCAAATAGGAGGGCTCATCTCAAAATAAGGACTCCCCATATCCCACTACCATCCTCTGGAGAGTAGGCTCAGTGGTTAAGGGCACTTGCTGCTCTTGCAGAGGACTGGGTTCTGTTCCCAGTATCCACATGGTGGCTGACAAGAGCCTGTAACTCCATTTCTGGGGCTCCAGTGTCCTCTTTTGACCTCCACAGGCTCCTACACCATGCACCAGGTACACAATCATATACACAGGCACTGAAACACTACACACAAAATAAATTACAAATTTTAAAAATCAGAGAACTGAAAACAAGCAATAAAAGTTAACCTAAGTCTAAACATATCTACAAATAACTATTAATTTTAAGTAATGTAGAAATTATAGGCAAAGACTAATAAAATGAAAAAATAAAACCCACAGTTCTATGTTGGTTATATGATGATGTAAGTAGGTGATATAAGTAGGTGTGGGGCCCTGGGTTTCATTCCCAGCACACTGAACTCCTTACTCCCCGCTAAAATAACAAAAACTTTACTTAACCTATACCTAATCTGATCTATTTCATACCAATTTCTCTGGGGTTTGCTGTTGTTTTGGCTTTACAGACATCTTTTTTCTTTTTTAAAATATGACCTTCTTTCTCCTCCAGTGCTAGGGAATCAAACTTAGCTCTTCAGGCACACTATACAAGTGCTCTACCACTGAGCAATACATTCTGCCCCTGTATACCCTATTTTCTACCATTCTTTTTTTTTTTTTTTTCTTATTAACTAAGAACTTTATATGTTTTATTTACCTCAACTCTTCCCCTTAATTCCTCCCAGGTCCACCCCACTTCCCTATACTCTCAACTTCATGTCCTCTTTTTAATTTAATAATCCATCAACTTCAATTTGTGCTGTCCATATACTTGTGGGTGTGGGACTATCCACGATGTCATGAAGACCTACCAGGAACAATAAATATCCTTAAAGAAAACTGACTCTTCTTCTCTAGAAGCCATCAATCATCAGTAAACTTAAGATAGCAGTAGGATGCGCATGAACTGCTCCCCACTCTAAGCTAGAATATTGACTGGCTTCATCTTGTGGCCAGCAACCACAACAATTAGTCATAAATATTTTTTTTTCCACCAAACTCCTGATTCTATTCAATTTGAAAGAACCACCATTTTTTCATGGGGGTTGGGAGCTAAAACCTAACACATTATAGAAAGTGATTCTCAACAAGAATGTCTAGAAATCTCCCAATGTTCTACTGAAACAAAATGTGCTATGGAAGCCCTCCTTGGGAGCCAATGTACAGGAGTCAGGAGATAGTAGTGATAAAAGAAAGGAAAACATCTCTGTTTTCACATAGAGGGTATAATATGAACTACAATCATTAAAAAAAAAAAAATACAGATCTCAAAAGAATGTTATCAAAGGTATAGCATTTTATTTCTATTTAGTTATCCTAATTTGTTATTCAATTACTTTTAATTCCTTATATATTCAAATTTCATAATATACTTAATAAAATGAACTTTGAATACATTGTCAAATGGCCATTCCATTAACCCAATGAATCTGGTTTGTGCCCCCTCATACACAAAATGGAAATATTCAACTATGCCAAAGATATAAAATGTTTGTTGTGAGAGTTATAAAAGAAAATTTTATTACCTGCTGAACAGCAAGTGTACTGTCCATTTCATCAAATGATTCATCAGGCCAATTATAGAAATCCTATAAAAGTAAACTCATGGTTAAGGCACAGACAAAGTAATATGGAAGACACAGTAATGCTGCTATAAACATCAAATCTTAATAAAGATCCAAACCTCACACCAGAGTATTAGAAATGCCTTTACAATGGCCAATATTCTCAAATGGACATTAATGAACTATACATTGTAAGTTTTTAACCACAATCCCTCAAATACATTTTTCATTAATCTTTCATGGACTGTTTAACTGGAAAGAAAAGTTCAGCACTTTTTGTTTACAATTGTTAGCTAATACCCATAAAAGTTGCACTGAAAAAAAGTCTCCAAACACACACATAACCCAAATCATTGTTTTAAAGAGCTAGCTAGCAATATTGGTGAGCAATTTATAACTTCATAATATTATTTTAAACAAATAGTACAAATTACTATTCTAGTTACAAATAGAATTTTAAATTTCTAAATAGAAATATGATCCCATCAAAAAATATTTATGTAGGGGCTGAGGAGATGGCTCAGTCTGTAACTACAGATCCAGGAGACCCAGTGCCCTCTTCTGGCCTCTGTGAGCACTACATGTACATGGTGCAGACACACATGCAGGTAACTAACTGCTCAAACACAACTGTAATTAAAATCTGTAAATGTTTTTATTCAGAGCTGGTTAAGATGGACTGGCAGGCATGTGAAAAGCCCTGGGTTTAATCCCCAGCATGAAGGATATTATCCAAATGAATTTCTCTTTCTCTTTCAAGACAGGGTTTTTCTGTATAGCCCTAGCTGGCCTGGAACTCTGTCTCCTGAGTGCTGTTGTAGGTATGTACTATCACTGCCCAGCCCCATTTTTTTTTAAAAAGGGGATATTTTTGTGGCACACCTTGCATTGGTTTTGAATCCCTATTTGATTTTTCAGCAAGACTTATATATCTCACACCTTCCTTTTTTTGTTTTTTTGTTTTGTTTTGTTTTGTTTTGTTTTTCAGGACTAGACATTGACCTGGGGTCTTATATATGTTAGGGAAAAGATCTACTGTTGAGCTCTATTTCCAACCTGTTTTATACTTTTCATTTTCATTAAATTTTGTAGATTGGCCTTGAACTTGCAATCTTCCTACCTCAGACTCCTACATAGCTGGAATTACAGGCCCGTGTCCAGGCATGCATGGCTCAAATCACAAATCCTGGCATAGACCTGGTCTTCAACAAATGTCTCTAAGCTAAAATGAACTCAGGGAAGGGGAAGATTATTAAACCAATGACCTATAAACCTTTACTAACTAATAAAAGTTAATTGAGGTTGGGGAAAAAAACCTCTAAGAATGCAGTGTATAACACCTCGTTGATTAAAGTTTAAGAAAATGAAAAGTAGCCGGGTAGCTCATGTCTATAATCCCAGAAGAGAGTAGGAGAATCACTGTTCAAATTCAAGGCCAGCCTGAGCTACAAAGTGAATTCCAGGCTAGGCAGGGCTACAGTGTGAAACCCTTTTTCAATTCCCTCCCCACCAAAAGAAGGAAGAATTAGAAGAAGAAGAAGAAGAAGAAGAAGAAGAAGAAGAAGAAGAAGAAGAAGAAGAAGAAGAAGAGGAGGAGGAGGAGGAGGAGNGAGGAGGAGGAGGAGGAGGAAGATTAGCTCAGTGGTTAAGCTGCTCTTTCAGAGAACCCAGGAAAGATTCCTATCACCCACAATGTAGCTCACAAGTGGCTGTAATTCCAATTCCTGGGCATCTGATGCCCTCTTCTAGCCTGCTCAGGCCAATGCAGGCATGTGGTTCACAGGCAAAATACTCATACATAGAAAATAATTAATTTTTTTAAAAATTAAGGACCAGCTGTGTCGTGGTGGTGGTGGTACATGCCTTTAATCCCAGTACTCAGGAGGTAGAGGCAGGTGATCTAGGATAGCCAAGGCTACAGAAACCCTGTCTCGAAAAACCAACCAACCAACCAAACAAACAAACAGAAAGATAAAGAAAGGAAAGAAGCATACTCCTGGATATAATGCATATATTAAGCCATGTGTGGTAGTGCAGTTCTCTAACCCCCATACAAGAGGCTGACACAAAAAGGCAGCCTCAAGTGAGAAACCAGCTTGATCTACAAATCAAGTATCAGGCCAATCAGAGCTAGAAAGCAAGACCCAATCTCAAAAACAATAACAAAAACAAAAAGATAAATAATTCCAGCACTTGGGAGGTGGAGGAATCTAAGGTAGGATTATCAAGAGGTCAAGGCTTACAGAAACTACACAGTGGGTACGAGGACAATCAGGCTTATATGTTAAGACCCTACCTCAAAACAAAGTCAATAGTGTTGGCCCACAAAGGAAGGAGGAAGAGGAATTCAAGGTTATCCTTGGCTATACAATATGCTTCAGGCCAGCCTGAACTACATGAGACCCTTTATAAATAAACAAATGAGCAAATATGCATAGTGTAGAAGATATATACACAGATATAGACAGATACGACGTAAGGAAGCTGTGGCAAGGGAACCAAGAACCCAAGGCCAATCCAGACGCCACAGAAAGTTTTACACCAGCCCAAAAAGCAAGTGTCTCAAAGAAAAAAAAAGGGAAAGTTAACACGTTATTAAATGTTTTGCCACATAACTATGACATTCATTACACTTATGAGAAAAGTAAAATCTAGCCTAATGTTCTCACTCACCAGGTGGTGATGACACATGCCTATAATCACAGCACCAGGGAGGCAGACGCAGGTGGATCTCTGTGAGTTCCAGGCCACATTTATAAACAAAGAGACAAATAAATGTGCTCATTTAATTCAGTCAATAGATGCTAAAAAACAACCAAATGTTGTCTATGTTCTGGTCTAACTTTTAAATGTTCTACAGCACATGCCTGACTCTAGCACTCAGGAAATGGAGGCAGGATGAGAAGTCATTCTTAGTCACTTACCTCTCTGTTCAAGGCCAGCCAGACAATTCCCCCCACCTGCACAGCAGGAAGATATGCCACATACTACTCATAAGTAACATAGTAACACAATATACATCATTTTGGAACAGGCCTATTTTAGTGAAGAAAAGTTATGTGATAGACAGGAAAGGCTGGTTAAAAAGCAGTGTTTTCTTTTAATCCTCTTTTTTTCTATTACATTTTATTTAACCTTGTCATAAAGTGGGAAAATGAAAAATTCTGCACATGACTTACTCATAACAACGCAGCAAAGGGATATGTTGCAGTGTTTAGTTTGAACAATTTTTCAAAGTTAAAAATTTTTCATCTAGCCGGGCGTGGTGNNNCANNCCTTTAATCCCAGCACTCGGGAGGCAGAGGCAGGCGGATTTCTGAGTTCGAGGCCAGCCTGGTCTACAAAGTGAGTTCTAGGACAGCCAGGGCTATACAGAGAAACCCTGTCTCGGAAAACCAAAAAAAAAAAAAAAAAATTTCATCTAAGGATATAGCTGAGACCTGAATGCATGCTTAAGTTGTGCTCTCTTAATTTACCACAGGGAAAATCCTGGATTTAATCCTAAGAATTTTTTTTAAAGGAAGCGGTCACTTAAAAATTAGAAAAAATGTTGCCTATGCACAATAATAGTTATCTGAAAACAAGAACCCTTAGAAAGAAGAGTTGTTAAATAGTAAAAAGTATACATAGTATACAAATTTCCAACCAAGGCAAACCGACAGCTCAGGACTCAATGGTTTTCAAAGCAATTCTCTAGGGCTAGAGATGTAGCTCAATTGATAGTTGTCATTTCCCAACACTGTATACACCCTGAATGGTGGTATATATTGTAATTCTAGCCTCCAGAGTTTCGGCAAACAGGAGGACCTAAGAGTCCAAGGTCACCTTCAACTATATAGTATAATTCCAGGGTAGCCTGACTTTGAGAACCTTCAAAATCAGTAACAAATAGCAATTCTCTAAATTGGATTGGGGGGGGGGGAAGCAAGGTGGATCTCTGAGTTCGAGGCCAACCTAGTCTACAGAGCTACTTCCAGGAAAGTCAAGACTACACAGGGAAACCCTGTCAAAAGAAGGAAAGAAGGAAAGAAGGAAAGAAGGAAAGAAGGAAAGAAGGAAAGAAGGAAAGAAAGAAAGAAAGAAAGAAAGAAAGAGAAAGAAGAGATAGAAAGAAAGAAAGAAAGAAAGAAAGAAAGAAGAGATAGAAAGAGAAAGAAAGGAGAGATAGAGAAAGAAAGAAAAAGAGAAAGGAGAGAGAGAAAGAAAAGAAAAGAAAAGAAGAAAAGGAAAGAAAGGAAAGGAAAGAAAAACAGTAACTCTCTAAAACTCAGTAGCATTAAGTATTTTGATTTTCACTTAACCCTAAAAATTACATTTTTCAACAGAAAAGGTTTACTCAGAGGCAGCAGGCTGGGCAGCAATAAGATACACAGCCTGCTAAAATTACATTTTAAACATATCTCTTCTGATTTTAGAACATCTACTCAATGACAGGCCATTTCCAACTGCTGATTAATCCTATCAAGTTTGAATGTCAACTTGGTTTTTTTTTGTTTTTTGGTTTTTCCTTTTCTTTTCTACTGTGAAGTATCCCAGGTTTGCAAATCCTAAGAAGTACCAGTTTACTCAGTGCCCTACTCTTATTTTGGTGTATTATAATCAGTTCATTCCAACTATTGTCCACGCGCATTAGCATGAATATACGCAAGGAATGACATGTAACAAGTCACAACCTGGTGGCGAAAACTTGCTGGACCAGAGAACAGCTGCGGGGAAGCCGAAGGGAGTGGTGGCAAAGACAAACAAGAGGAGGATAACGCAAACTAGTGCCACCTGCACCCGGCCAGACCAACTGGATGGAGCCGACCGGCAGGTACGTCACCCGCCAAGCTTGCTCCCGGGGAGGTGGGCAGTGTTTACAGCCCTCGACGCCGGCGGTCCCGGCGCGGGGACAGTCCCCAGGTCCCCAGCTGGCCCACCCCACACCCGGGTGCCGTCAGTGGCCACTCACAGCAGGCAGCGCAGCAGCAGCCGCCGGTGACAGGCGTCGGCCCCGGGCCTCGGCCGACACAGCGGGGTCCCGCGCCTAGCAGGCCTCCAGGGCGGCCGGCGCCGGCTCGGCTGCCTCCGGGGCCGCGGCTCCGGAAGCGCAGGCCAGCCACCGCGGCCGCGGCCCCCACCCGCTCGCCCCGGCCGCTCCTAGACGGAGACCGGTCAGCAGCAGCGCCCCGGCTCGGCCCCGCCAACTCTCTGACAGGAAAGCCGTAGGGACGATACCTGCGCCTTGGTGCCTGGCCTGTTCCGCCTCAGCACTGCCGTCCCCTCNGCCATGACCATAGTGCCAGAGTCTGGGCGGCTGGCGTCGGTACCCGGATGTGGGGGCCGGCAGCTTGCGCGGGGGGCGGGGCCCGGCGGGGCTCAGGGCTGCGGCTGCGGGGAGGGGCGGCACCCTGCGGAACAGCCGCCGCCCGCGCGGGGCAGGATGGGAAGAGTGCGGAGCCGGCGGCTCGGGCGGAGGGAGGAGCACGGAAGGAACAGCCGGCGACGACGCTCAGCTCAGGCTGAAAAGGAAGATGCGACCGGAAGCTGGGGTACAGAGCCGCTTCCAAGGTCTGCGGTGTGGGTGACCCGAGCCTGCGTCACTTATGGGTGTTTGTCCTTCGGCTGTCTATAGGCTGGAAGGGCAATTTGCACAATAGTGACCATCTCAGAAAAGCGAAGTGAGGACATAATTCTCCACCACCCCAGATAATCTGGAAAATTTTTGTAGAATCTTCATGGAATTACCCAATCTGGAATCAGATTGGCTAGGTCGGTTAAAGGGAAGACAGGAGGTACTGATAAATCTTGCTTCTAGGGTCCTCTCACTTAAAAGCCAAGGACTCTTTCAATGACAAGTTGGTTTCCGTAGATAAAAGACTCAATGCTAAATTTAAAAAAAAAAAAATTGCCCATCAGGAGATAGAAAGTGCACATCTGTTATTGTGTGTTAGAGTTAAAATAAGCTCACATTTTTGCAAGTCGGAAGCAGGAGGAAATGAATAGCCCTTGATGGCTTTTATGAATTCTGTATCTTGACAGAATTCCAAGTTTCTCGTGCTTTTAAGTGTGGTGGGTTTTGTTTGTTTTTTTTGTTGTTGTTGTTTTGGTTTTGTGTTTTCTTTTTTTGGAGACAGCGTCTCTCCCTGACGTTCCTTGAACTTAAGAGATTTGTTTTAAGTGCTGGGACCCCTGGCCAGGCATAGGGGTTCACGTGTAATCCAACTCAGGGAGTTCCAGGTGATCCCACACCTTTTTCTGAATCCCTTGGGCACATGCAGGTAAAAAGCTTACACACATTAAATAAATAAACAAACAAAAAAGTTAAAAGAATTGTTTAGAATTCAAAGCCAGCATGGGCTACGTAGAGAGTTCCAGGCCAGGCAGGGCTACAGAGCAAGACTTAAATCTTCTCTCAATCTTTCCCAAAATAAGAAAAAAAACCACAGCATTTTTACCAGAATCTTCTTTTTTTCCTAACAAGAAAAGTTTGTTTTGGCTTACAGTACCATGGGACACCTGGTAAGGAAGTTGTGGACACTGGGTAGGTACCCTTTATAACTTCAAGAGCGTGGGGTTCAGAATCAGAGGTCTTGAGCTGAAGGCAGAAGTGCATATCTGCATCAAGACCCACCCAAAGTGAGCCACTTGTCACAGCTGGGCCACGGTTAGAATTCCACAACCCCCAAATAGCATCTCAAGCTGAAGACCAAGTGTTCCAACATGAGAGCTGGCTGGGCAGAGTGGTACCTTTAATTCCAGCACTCAGGAGGCAGATACAGGCTGAGCTCTGTGAGTTCAAAGTATGCCTGGTCTACAAAGAGAGTACAAGGACAGCCAGGAATACATAGTGAGACCCTATCCTTAAACAACAACAATAATAAAAATGAACCGAGGAATTGCCTTATTCAGATTGGCCTGTGGGTATGCCTATGGAGCCCTGTCTTTATTAATTACAGATATGGGAGTGGGGGGAGCTCAGCCCACTGTGGGTAATACCACCCCTGGGCAGGTGGTCCAGCACTGCATGGAAGGTTTTACAAACTGACAAACCCTGGGAAACACCAGTGGCCAGTAAGCACTGTTCATTCATGGCCTCTGCTTCAGTTCTTCCTTCCAGGTTCCCACCTTAAGTTCCTGCCCTGCCCTTCCTCAGTGACGAATTGTTTCCTAGAAGTGTAATATGAAATAAACCTTTTCCTCTCCTAAATTGGTGCTGGTCATTGCTTTGTCATAGCAACAGAAAAGCAAGCTAAGACAATGTGTCTGAGTGCATAGGACATGTGTATGCACACAGCTGTCCTTGGAGGCCAGTGAAGAGTGTCAGATCCCCTGGAGCTAGAGTTACAAGCAGTTGTGAGCTGCTTCATATGGTTGCTCGAACCAAACCCAGGTCCTCTACAAAGACAGGATTCACAAATTCTTTTTTTTTTAAATTTTTTTGTTATTTAAATGCATTTTATGCATCAAACATATTAAGAATATTGAGTATTTTGAGAATCAAATAATACATAAAAATTGTTCAACTTTTATATTCATATCCTTTCATATCCTAAAAATATCATTAATGAATATTTAATACTATCTATAACTGAGCATTCTATATCTAATGTTGAATACTAAATTGTTTCAAAACATACAAAATATTCTTTGGGAATTAAGCATAGTAAAAGAGCATAAAATATTAAAAATGAATCATTAAGAAATATATTCAAGCTGGGCCTGGTGGCGCAGGCCTTTAATCCCAGCACTCGGGAGGCAGAGGCAGGCGGATTTCTGAGTTCGAGGCCAGCCTGGTCTACCAAGTGAGTTCCAGGACAGCCAGGACTACACAGAGAAACCCTGTCTCGAAAAACCAAAAAAAAAAAAAAAAGAAAGAAATATATTCAAAAGCCCTTATACGATACCACCTGACATAGAGTATTTAAAATGCATTATATTATCTGTGTACACTGTCTAATGATCAATTTACTTAAAAAAGATTATCAGTGTTTCTAGGAAAGAAATTATTTTATCAGTAAGTATATTTTTAAAATTCCAAGGGCTGATGAGATGGCTCAGCGGTTAAGAGCACCAACTGCTCTTCCAAAGGTGCAGAGTTCAAATCCCAGCAACCACATGGTGGCTCACAACCATCTGTAACGAAATCTGATGCCCTCTTCCGGAGTGTCTGAAGTCAGCAACAGTGTACACACATATAATAAATAAATAAATCTTTAAAAAAATTTCAAAATAGCAAAACCTCTTTGAAGTTAAACATTAAGAAAACGCTAATTTCATCAGGCATGGTGGCACAGGCAATCCCAGCACTCGGGAGGCAGAGGCAGGCGGATTTCTGAGTTCAAGGCCAGCCTGGTCTACAGAGTGAATTGCAGGACAGCCAGGGCTACACAGAGAAACCCTGTCTTGAAAAACAAAACAAAAAAAACAAACAAAAAGAAAGAAAACGCTAATTTCAAGCACAGTAAGAAAAATTATCTATAATATTTCCATGATGTAGAACACGATTTTAATATTTTCAAATGTTAATATTCAAAACATAATAATTATTTTAAGATATATTTCATTGTTATATCTCCCATTTCATTTCTTTTTTTTAAAGATTTATTATTTTATGTATATGAGTACACTATAGCTGAGCCACATGTGGTTGCTGGGAATTGAACTTAGGACCTCTGGAAGAGCAGTCAGTGCTCTTAACCGCTGAGCCATCTCTCCAGCCCCCAAGTTATTATTGAATAGAGCATTGTTCAGCTTCCATGTATATGTGTGCTTTCCATTGTTTTGGTTGGTATTTAAGACCAGCCTCAGGCCATGGTGATCTGGTAGGGTGCATGGGATAATTTCTACCTTCTTGTATCTGTTGAGGCCTGTTTTGTGACCAATTATCTGGTCAATTTTGGATAAGGTACTGTGAGGTGCTGAAAAAGAGGTATATTGTTTTGCTTTAGGATGAAATGTTTTATAAATATGTTAGATCCATTTGATTCATAACTTCTGTTAGTTTCACTGTGTCTCTGTTTAGTTCCTGTTTCCATGATCTGTCCATTGATGAGAGTGAGGTGTTAAAATCTCCCATGATTATTGTGTGAGGTGCAATGTGTGCTTTGAGCTTTAGTAAAGTTTCTTTTATGAATGTGGATGCCCTTGTATTTGGAGCATAGATGTTCAGAATTGAGAGTTCTTGGTAGATTTTTCCATTGATGAGTATTAAGTGTCCTCCCTTATCTTTTTTGATAACTCTTGGTTGAAAATTGATTTTATTCGATATTAGAATGGCTACTTCAGCTTATTTCTTGGGACCATTTGCTTAGAAAAGTGTTTTTCCAACCTTTAATTCTGAGGTAGTGTCTGTCTTTGTCACTGAAGTGGGTTTCTGTAGTGTTTCTGCGCCACGCAGACCGGCGCCGTGTCTGCGTGGGCAGAAAACACCTTGGGGTGGGTTCGCACTGCAGAGCTAAGCTTCCTGAAATAAGAGATGATCTGCAAGAAAGATTATTATTATTTATTGATTACACGCGGGAGAACCCAACCCTCTCCCACGTGTCCCATTGTCCCTGCTGAGTGTCTCTCAGTCGCAATGGTGCATGTCCCAATGGCGCAATGTCCCAATCTCTCAATGGCGCGCGTGGTCCGATCCTCGGCGGAGCTGTGTCCAGAAGGCGGGTCCAATCAAGTAGGCGTGACGACATTGGTGGTTGGTCTGGGTGACGAGTTGACAGTGGGCGGTCCGAGGACGCTGTGTTCAGGCTGATCTGCTGCACTCCGGCTGATCGGGGAGCAACCCCCAGCGTGCCTGAAGGGGCACAACACAATGCTCAGAGGATGGCGGGCGAGACCCAACAGGTTTCTTGTATGAAGCAAAATGCTGGTCCCTGTTTACATATCCAGTTTGTTAGTCTATGTCTTTTTGGGGAATTGAGTCCATTGATGTTAAGAGATATTAAGGAAAAGTGATTGTTGCTTCCTGTTATTTCTGTTGTTAGAGGTGGAGTCACGTTTATGTGGCTATCTTCTTTTGGGTTTGTTGAAAGATTACTTTCTTGTTTTTTCTAGGATGTAGTTTCCCTCCTTGTGTTGGTGTTTTCCATCTATTATCCTTTGTAGGGCTGGATTTATGGAAAGATACAGTGTAAATTTGTTTTTGTCATGGAATATCTTGGTTTCTCTGTCTATGGTAGTTGAGAGTTTAGCTGGGTATAGTACGCTGGGCTGGCATTTGTGTTCTCTTAGGGTCTATATGACATCTGCCTAGGATCTTCTAGCTTTCATAGTCTCTTATCACATATCTCAGTGATAAGTCTGGTGTAATTCTGATAGGTCTGCCTTTATATATTACTTGACCTTTTTCCCTTACTGCTTTTAATATTCTTTGTTTAGTGCACTTGGTGTTTTTATTGTTATGTGATGGGAGGTATTTCTTTTCTGGTCCAGTCTATTTGGAGTTCTGTATACTTCTTGTATGTTCATGGGCATCTCTTTTTTTAGGTTAGGGAAGTTTTCGTCTATAATTTTGTTGAAGATATTTACTGGCCCTTTAAGTTGGGAATCTTCATTCTCATCTATACCTATTATCCTTAGGTTTGGTTTTCTCATTGTGTCCTGGATTTCCTGGATGTTTTGGGTTAGGACCTTTTTGCTTTTTGCATTTTCTTTGACTGCTGTGTCAATGTTTTCTATGGCATCTTATGCACTTGAGATTCTCTCTTCTATCTCGTGTGCTCTATTGGTGATGCTTGCCATCTATGACTCCTGATCTCTTTCCTAGATTTTCTTTTCTTTTTTTTTTTAAAAAGATTTATTTATTTATTATATGTAAGTACACTGTAGCTGTCTTCAGACACTCCAGAAGAGGGAGTCAGATCTCGTTAAGGATGGTTGTGAGCCACCATGTGGTTGCTGGGATTTGAACTCTGCACCTTTGGAAGAGCAGTCGAGCCATCTCACCAGCCCCTTTTCCTAGATTTTCTAACTCCAGAGTTATCTCCTTTTGTGATGTCTTTATTGTTTCTATTTCCATTTTTATATTTTGGATGGTTTTGTTCATTTCCTTCACCTGTTTGATTGTGTTTTCTTATAATTCTTTAAGGGATTTGTGTGTTTCCTCTTTAGGGGCTTCTAGCTGTTTACCTGTGTTCTCCTGTATTTCTTTAAGGGAGTTACTTATGACCTTCTTAAAGTCCTCTATCACCATCATGAGAAGTGATTTTAGATCTGAATCTTGCTTTTCCAGTATGGTGCTGTATCCAGGACTTGCTATGGTGGGAGAATTGGGTTCTGATGATGCCAAGTAACCTTGGTTTCTGTTGCTTAAGTTCTTCTGCTTGCCTCCCGCCATCCATCTGATTATCTCTAGTGCTACCTGCCCTCACTATATCTGACTGGGACCTGTCCCTCCTGTGATCCTGGTTGTGTCAGAACTCCTCAGAGTTTAGCTGTCTCTGTGATCTGTGATTCTGGGATCCTGGAATCCTGAGATCCTGGTGTGACCAAGCTCCTGGGATCCTGGGATCCTGTGTTCCTGGGCATGTTAGAACACCTGGGAGTGGAGCTTCCTCTGGGTATTGTGGGACTGGCTGCAGAGTTTGTGCCCAAGGTCTTCTCAGGGCACCAGCTCAGACTGGACGGAAGCTGTGTCATTTGTCAGGTGGAGTTCCTGGGTGCCTGGGTCCCAATCCACAGATTCTTATCGTTAGTGCTTACCCTCATGTACTGAGAACTCTAGACAAATAATATCTAAGTATTGTCTCTCTACCAGAGAGAGAGGAGGGCTCTGTAAGAGAGCAGAGGGCTAGGTGTGACCTCCATCTTTAAGCAATTCCATTTCACTCTGAGGATTAACTTTAAATTTTTTAGATTGTGTGGTACTTTCCCTGAGTGTAGATAGCAATTATTTATAGATGAAGAAGATCATTTTAATGTTCTCTTAATCCCAGGTTTTCTAAATGATTCTGGCCCATTGAAAAACAGAAAGAGAAAAAAAATAAATGTATATAGTAAATGTTAAATTCTGGAGCATGTGCTATTTGGGAGGCATAGGCAGAAGGATCAAGAATGCAAGGCCACCCTGGGCTGCATGAAACTGTCAAGACAATAAATTCAATTCATTTCCTTTGAAAAGTCTAATACATTTTCATAGTGATGTCAACTCTGACCTTTCTCGCAGAAAGAACCTTGCTCTTTAGAGCTGGCTGAAGCATTTCTACTTCATAACCTTCACATTTTCATTCCTGTCAGTCTACAGATGATGATCTCCAGACTGAAGAGTTTTATAGCAGAGTAAGTTGAAGGAAGGAGGGGAGAACATTATAAAAAAGAATGAAGTCAAGGATGAAGTTACAGCTTAGTGCTACAGTCAGTGCTGACCCAGAAAGCAAAAAGCTTCAGGGTCCATTCTCAGCAATAAAAGAAAGAGACAGGGCTTGGGGAGAAGGAGGAGGAAAAGAGGAAAGGAGAGAAGAGAAAGAGCAAGAATTATCTTAATCATTCATCAGGCCAGAGAGACAGCTCAGTAATTAAAAGCACTGCTCTTACAGAAGACTCCGTTTCAGTTCCCAGCACCCACAGGGCGACTCATAATGCCTGTAACTGCAGCTGCAGAAGATCTAATGTCCTCTTCTGGCCTTTATGGGCAACTGCACAAACATACCCACACATACCCACACACCCTCACACCCGAACACACTATCTTAGGGTCATTATTGCTGTGACGAAACCCAGGGAACAAAAAGAAGAGGGAAGGGTTTAGTTGGCTTACATATCCTAAAGTGCAGTCCACTGGGGGAAGCCAAAACAGGAACTCAAACTGGGCAGGAACCTGAAGGCAGGAACTTATGCAGAGGTCATGGATCGGTGCACTGGCTTGCTTATTATGGCTTGCTCAGCCTGTTTTCTCACAGAACCAGGAACACCTGCCCATGGATAGTTCCACCCTCATTGGGCTGGCCCCTCCCACATCAGTCACTAAATAAGAAAATGCCCTACAGATATGCCTACAGCACATCTTTAGAGGCATTTTTTTTTTAATCAGCTGAGGTTCCTTGCTCTCAAAATGACACTAGCTTGTGTGAAGTTGGCATAAAAACTATCCAGAGCACACACACTCATAAATACCTAAAATAAAATAGAATCTTAAAAAAAAAGTCCTGATTCTCATGCTTGTTGATTAATAAGATTTTGAGCAAACTTTTCAAAGTTTCTTCATTTGTAGTGAAGACTGTATTCAGCAGTTCCTTTCCTCGTCTCACAGAGTATGAAAGCTATAATTAAACACTAATGGCAGTATAGACGTGTATAGGACAGACCATGCCTGCCAGAAAGCCAGGGAGGCTGCCTGCAAACCTTTTCTTCTATGTTTCTCCAGATCCAATCCCCCTCTCAGCCTTCCTGCCCCCTCAATCCTATCTCCTGTGGATCCCACAGATCCAACCCCCCTCTCAGCCTTCCGCCCCCTCAGTCCTATCTCCTATGGATCCCACAGATCTTCCCCCTCTAACCTTCCACTCTTCACTTGTTGCTTTGTCCCAGACCACAACTAAAGCAGGCACGTTCTGCTTACCCAAGGGATGGTCCTCCCAGAGCGGCAAGTAGACTGAAGGCAGACCCACACCTTTCCTGCTATTCCTGAGATCCAATCCTCAAAGTCACATGGACTGCTCTGTAGTAGGAACCTGCTGTGGTTTTCCTTTCCTCTCTGAACCCATCCCCCAAAATCACAGACCTTCTCTCCAAACTCATCCCAGTATCCTAGCCTCCAACACCAGCAGGCATTCCTTGTAAACACACTAACTAAGCAGGGCAGAAAATGGGCAACATGGCCACCACAGTCTCTGAAAGCCCAGAGAGAAAACAGAAACCAAGGAATAAAACATACATCCAGCAAAGACAAATCTAAAAATCAACATCTAGATAGACCTAGAATCATCCCAAACCCAGATGCCTAGAATAAAAACACAATCAATAACATCCAGGGCAATATGTCTACACTAGATCCCAGCTATCCTACCCCAGCATTTCCTGAATATTCCAACATAAATAAAGCACAAGAAAAAGACCCTAAAGCCAACTACATGAAGATGATAGTGGTTCTTAAAGAGGAAATAAATAAATCCCTAAATGAAATTCAGTGGAAACTGAAGAAATTAATCCCGTAACTAAAACTAAGAAAACACGAACAGTGGAAGGAAATGAATAAAATTGTTCAAGACATAAAAAATGGAAATAGAATCAATACACAAATGGGGAAATTCTGGAAATGAAAATTTTAGGAATTCAAGCAGAAAATGCAGAAGCAAGCTTCACCAACAGAATAAGAGATGGAAGAGAAAATCTCAGGTGTTAAAGATACAATAGAAGAAATTAATAGATGGGTCAAAAATGTTAAATCTGAAAAACTCCTGACTCAAAGCATCCAGGAAATGTGAGACACTATGCAAAGGCCAAACCTAAGAATAATTGGAATGAAGGAAAGAGAAGAATTCCAGCTCAAAGGCCCAGAAAATATTTTCAATAAAATCATAGAAGAAAATTTTTCTAATTTAAAGAAAGAGATGCCTATCATGGTGCAGGAAGCATACAGAATATCAAATTGACTGGACCAGAAAATAAAATCCACTTGCCACATAATAATCAAAACACCAAACATTCAAAAAAGAAAAAGAAAGAATGATAACAGATGCAAAGGGAAAAGGCCAAGTACCATACTAAGGCAGACTTATTAGAATTACCTGACTTCTTAATGGAAACTCCAAAAGCCTGAAGGACCTGGGCAGATAGGCTACAGACTCCAAGACCACAGATGCCAGCACAGACTTCTAAACCCAACAAAGTTCTCAAAGACCATGAGTGGAGAAAATAAGATATTTCATGATAAAGTCAAGTTTAAACAATATCTATCTACAAACTGACCCTACACAAGGTATATAAAGAAAACTCCAACCGAAGGAGCTTAACTACACTCATGGAATCATAGCAAATAAAAAATCCCAGACCCCAAAAATCAAAGGAGACTCCTCTCTCCACCAGCCAAGCAGGATGCCCAAGGGAAAGAAGGCCAAGTAGAAGAAGGTGGCCCCAGCCCCTGCTGTCATCACGGGAGGCCAAAAGGCGTTCAATCCTTTGTTTGAGAAAAGGCCCAAGAACTTTAGCATTGGGCAGGACATCCAGCCCAAAAGAGATCTAGTAGGCTTCGTCAAATGGCCCCACTACATCAGGCTGCAGCGGCAAAGAGCCATCCTCTATAAGCGGCTCAAAGTACCTCCTGCCATTAACCAGTTCACCCAGTCCCTGAGCAGGCGAACAGCTACTCAGCTGCCTAAGCTTGCCCACAAGCACAGGCCAGAGACAAAGCAAGAGAAGAAGCAAAGGCTACTGGCCTGTGCTGAGAAGAAAGCTGCTGGCAAAGGGGATGTCCCAACCAAGAGATCACCTGTCTTCTGAGCAGGAGTCAATACAGTCACGACCTTGGTGGAAAACAAGAAGGCTCAGCTGGTGGTGATTGCCCATGATGTAAACCCCATTGAGCTGGTGGTCTTCCTGCCTGCCCTGTGTTGAAAGATGGGGGTGCCCTACAGCATCATCAAGGGAAAGGCCAGGCTGGAGCACCTGGTCCACAGGAAGACATGCACCACTGTTGCCTTCACACAGGTTAACTCAGAAGACAAGGGTGTTCTGGCTAATCTAGTGGAAGCTATTAGGACCAATTATAATGACAGAGATGATGAGATCCATCGCCACTGGGGAGGCAACGTCCTGGGTTCTAAGTCTGTGGCTCGCATTGCCAAGCTGGAAAAGGCAAAGGCTAAAGAACTCGACACTAAATGGGGTTAAATGTACACTAAGTTTTCTGTACATGAATATAATTACAAAATTATCTTCCAAAAAAAAAATCAAAGGAGAGAAACACACACAAACACACACACACACACACACACACACACAGCATCACCACCATTACCACCAACACCAACTACTACAACAATGAAATAGCAGGAATCAACCCTCATTGGTCAAGTCCCAATAAAAAGACACAGACTAACAGAATGGATGTAAAAGCAAGATCAATCCTTCTGCTGCATCCAAAAAACAAACCGTAACATCAGTGATAGACATTATCTCATGGTAGGAGTTGGAAAAAGACTTTTCCAAGCAAATGGACCTAAAAAGCAAGCTGTTGTAGCCATTTTAATATCTAAGAAAATAGACTTCAAACCAAAACTAATCAGAAGAAATAAGGAAGGATACTACACACTCATCAAAGGAGGAAAAAAAAGCACCAAGAAGACATTTCTATTCTTAACATCTATGCCCCCAAACATAAGGGCACCCAAATTTGGAAAAGAAACAGTTCTACAGCCTAAATCATATAATTACCCTCACACACAATCTTAGTTTAGGTTTCATTGAGATGAAGAGACACCAAGACCAAGCCAACTCTTTTTTTTTTTTTTTTTTTTAAAGATTTATTTATTTATTTATTTATTTATTTATGTAAGTACACTGTAGCTGTCTTCAGACACTCCAGAAGGGGGCGTCAGATCTTGTTACAGATGGTTGTGAGCCACCATATGGTTGCTGGGATTTGAACTCAGGACCTTTGGAAGAGCAGTCGGTGCTCTTACCCGCTGAGCCATCTCACCAGCCCCCAAGCCAACTCTTATGAAGGAAATTACTTAATTGGAGCTGGCTTAGATTTCAGAAGTTCAGTCCATTATCATTATGATGGGAAGCATGGCAGCATGCAGGCAGACATGGTGCTGGAGGAGCCAAGAGTTCTGACTCTTGACCTGAAGGCAGCCAGGAGGAGACTATCTTCCACAGGCAGCTAGAAGGAGGGTCTCCTCCTCACTGGGCAGAGCTTGAGTACAAAGAGATCTCAAAGCCCACCTACACCGTTACATACTTTCTCCAACAAGATCACATCTATTCCAACAAGGCCACACCTCTTAATAGTGCCACTTCCCATGGGCCAAGCATATTCAAACCACCATATTCTACTACTCAGCCCACATAAGCTTGTTCAAATACATGAGTCTATGAGGGACTTACATAGCCGTTGCATAATGCAAAATACATCTAGTCTAATTTCAAAACTCCCCATAGTCTATCACTGCCTGGGGCCAGCCCCAGCCTCTTGGGGTTTGGAGCTGAGGTGAAACACAGAGCTGGATGAAAGCCAAAAGACTGATGATCTCCAGCCTTGGAAATCTCCCTAACTGTACTGGGGGCTAGAAGCTGGTGGCTTCTGGAAACTTCATACTCTCTTGATCATTCTATGGCTGAAAACCACTGGCTTCTTTTCTCTTTCACTCTCTATGCTTGAATAAACACTGGGGAAACTTAACTCTTTGTGTTTGAATTAGTGTTGAGGAAATGTAACTCTTTGTTGCTTAAATAAGGGCTGGAGAACTACAAAAAGGATTTATTGCTAGTGCTCCTTTCTCTGGTGAGCCAGCCAGGAATTCCTGGCTGGCCAGGCTTGTGGCTCTGAGCTTGGTAACTCTTTTTGAACCAGAGGGAAAAGAAAGGAAAGGAAAGAAGTCACTCACACAAATAACACACACTCCAGGAGAAGCAGAAAATGGCTATGTGGGGGCTGGCGAGATGGCTCAGCGGGTAAGAGCACTGACTGCTCTTCCGAAGGTCCTGAGTTCAAATCCCAGCAACCACATGGTGGCTCACCACCACCCATAATGAGATCTGATGCCCTCTTCTGGTGTGTCTGAACTCAGCTATAGTGTACTTACAGTGTATAACAATAAATAAATCTTTAAAAAAAAGAAAAAGAAAATGGCTATGCCACCTCTATTGCTATCAGCATTTTAATAGTTTGTTAAACAAGTTTTTTATGTGTTTTAGTTAGGGTTTTACTGCTGTGAACAGACAACATGACCAAGGCAAGTCTTATAAAAACCATCTACTCGGGACTGGCTTACAGGTTCAGAGGTTCAGTCCATTATCATCAAGGTGGGCACATGGCAGTATCCAGGCAGACATGGCACAGGCAGAGCTGAGAGTTCTACGTCTTCATCCAAAGGCTGGTAGTGGAAGACTGGCTTCCAGGCAACTAGGGTGAGGATCTTATGCCCATACCTACTCCAACCAGGTCACACCTATTCTAACAAGGCCACACCTCCAAATGGTGCCACTCCCTGGCCCAAGAATATACAAACCATCACACTATGTAAGAAAAAAAATATCTCATAGATAAAATGTTACATAAAAGGAGAGTTTCAGCTAGCACAAGGCAAGGCCTGGGCCAAGTAGTGGGAGTGGGTGGGAAGGGGAACAGAGGTGGGGGGAGGGGTATGGGAAACTTTCGGGATAGCATTTGAAATATAAATAAAGAAAATAATAATAATAATAAAAAAAGGAGAGTTTCAGAAAGGTATCAATAACAAGTTCAAAGCAATGTTTCATACTGTAATCTCATTATAAGTTCAAATCAACAGTTTTTACATGGCCTTGCTTTATCATAGTGCATACCTATGGCTTCATTCTTGGACCTGAATGTTTTTCCTTGAACACAAATTTATCCCAACCCTGTATCTCGTTTTGGTGGGAAAATTCATTGTATTTCTTACAATGCAGCCTTTACTTACTATTTATGAGGAGTGGGCACACACATTCTATGCTTGATTCTAACTTTATTACATCTTTCTAGCAAAACAACTAAAACCATCTTTTAATGATTTCTTCCTAAGATTATGTGAATCAAATCAGGAATTCTATAAAATCACTAATTCGTCTAAACAGCATTAACTCATGAAAGTTCATTTTTATGTTTACTTCACAGGCTACTAAAAGAGAAACATGGAAGCCAGACCATCCACAAAGCTTTTGACCTAAAATCTATCCAGGCTGCAAAAATATACTGTGAGACCGTGAAAGGCAGCCTGTTTTCTGGTCAAGCGAGGCTTACTCCGGAGACCCAGTAGAAACTCTACAAGGGACAGAACAGTGAATCATGCTCCCAGACAGACATGCTCCCAGCCTGACACCATGGAGGCCCCAACTCCATAATCCTGTGACAACCAGTCACGCCCCCAAACTCCTGGTATTCTGGCTAGATTCCACCCCCACAGTTAACCTGGCAATAGCCAGGTATGCTCCTCCCCACAGTTACCTGGCAACTGCAAGATAGCCCAGCCCACTATAAAAGGGGCTGCTTGGCCCCTCCTCTCTCTCTTAAGCTCACTCTTCTCATTCTCATCTCTAGCTCTGTTTCTCCCCCTCTCTTCCCCCCCCCCACGTGGCCATGGCCGGCCTCTCTCTTTCTACCTTCTCTCTTTCTCTCTGCCTTTCTACAATAAAGCTCTAAAACCATAGACCATCTGTGCTCATTGGGACTCGATGTTTGGGGACAACTGAGTGGACTTTCCTCTAAAGAGCCGGGTCTAACCTCTGGCTGGAAGACCTTCCTGTGCTCCAGCCACTGCCCATGTGGGAACCACTCAGTGCCCCCCTCTTCCCCTACTGTCTTCTCCCTTAGGCCCCAGGGCTGACGGAGATGCCCCCCGGGGCCCCCACTCTGTTCTCAGCTCTTCCATGGTGTCCAGCGACATCCTGTGATGCCCAAGAGCTAGAACCTGTCATCTCTGGCCTCCGTGACACCCAGAGACCTCGGATTGCTCCATCTCCACCACCACCCACCCACCCAGGACTGTGCTTTCGTGGCTTGCCACAACCAGACGCCTACCCAGAGGCCCACTTGGAGAGCGTGTGACAGTCCCCCCCCCCCTTCTGCCTGCCCAGAGCATCGGAACTCTGGAAGGACACGGGTTCTCTCCCACCCCCTTTATTCCTCCATGCCCACTGCTCAACAATATACTAGGGCAATGGTGGCACAGAACTTGTGGAAGTAGCCAGGCCAATGTCTGATTTGACTTAAGGTCCACTGTACAAGAAGGTACCCATACCTGACACCGCTTGGGTAACCAAAACCAAGAGACCTAAGGTAAAACCAAATACTGCTGGCCTAAATAATGAAAAAAAATATCAATAAGATGACACCTAGTGATTGTCTGCTGCACTCCTAGATCAGTACTTTATCCAGTCATCATCAAAAAAGCTTCCTCCTGCAGCATATAGGAACAGATGTAGAGACCATAGTCAAACATTATGCAGAGAGATCATCTAAATGGGATATCCTTCCCTCAGAGGTGAGAAAACAAACAAACAAACAACAAGGAAGAGGAGTCAGTAAGAGCCAGAGAGGATGGAGGACACCAGAAGAACGAGGCCCCCTGAATCAACTAAGCAGGGTGCATATGAGCTCACAGCGGCTGCAGCGTCAAGCACAGGCCCTACATGGGTCTGCAGCAGGTCCTCTTATAGCACAGCATTAGCTTAGTATTGTACGGCTGTGAGAAGAAGCGGCCTCTGACTAGCGGGCCCGCTCCTGGGACTCTTTACCTCCTGTCGGTTAGCATGTCTAACTTTAATAGGATAGTTTGTGCTACATATTATTTTTTATTTTGTCATGTTTGGTTTGGTATAAGGAAATTTTAACCCAGCAATATGGCTGCTTTGGCAATGGTTCACATCTGAAGACCTTCTAGGTCTTTGTGATCCAGCTAGGATACAGACATGTCCTTAGTATACATCTTTAATCCCTAACAATGAAGGTAAGGTTAGTTTGTAGTAGGAGGCAGCCATGTTTGAAAGTAACTTTACCCAATTGAGGTGCAGAGAAAGCAACGAACCAGAGAAAGATTGACAGAATGAGTCAGAGATAGGATATGCCCAACCCTCACAAGGATGAAGAGAAAAGAGAGGTGCAAGGGGTGGGGGTGGGGTAGGGGAAGGGAGGAGGTAGCTTTATCAGAACAGCTTTACAGAGACATGTCGCAGGTAAAGATAGAATGAACCAGAGAACGAGAAGGAGCCAGATGATTAGAACAGATGGCCAGAGTTAGTTTGAGGCAAAGCAGAGCAACTTAGTCAGAGGCTGAAAGAGAAGTCAGACTGAAATTCAGAAAGAACTAAAAAGGGTGAGTTTATTCAGCAGTAAGCCTCTGAGACAACAACTACATCTGGAGAATAAAAGTTACTTTTACACTTGGAAGCAAATTCATTTCTAATAAGAGAAAGAAAGGTAATGGATCTGGAGGGGAGAGATAGTGGGGTAGAACTAGGAGGAGTAGAGGGAGGGGAATATATTACATATTATATATTATATTATATGTTGTATATTGTATATTGTATATTATATTTTATATTATACTATATATTATATACTATATATTATCATATATATTATATATTATATATATTATATATTATATATTATATCAGGGTATATTATATAAGAAAAGAATCTATTTTCAATGGAAAAAATCATATATATATATATATTTCTAAAGCATCATAAGTAATTCTGCAAATATTCAATATAAAATTCACTTGGGGGCTGGAGAGATGTCTCAGCGGTTAAGAGCACTGACTGATCTTCCAAAGGTCCTGAGTTCAATTCCCAGCAACCACATGGTAGCTCACCACCGTCTGTAATAGGATCTAATACCCTCTTCTGGTGTGCCTGAAGACAGCTACAATGTACTCATATAAATAAAACTAAACAAATCTTTAAAGAATAAAATAAAATAAAATTCGCTTGGAGAATTTTGTTGTTTTGAGACAGGGTATTATTGTGTAGTCCAGGCTAGCCTTGGTCTCTACTTAGTTCCTCCTGACCCTTAGCCTGAGAGTTGCATACAAACTAGCATTTCAGGCATATACTACATCTTGTTCTTTGGGGAAATTTTAAAACCCAAGTGTAGTCATGTATCACTTAACACATTTTGAATACACGCTAGAAACACCAAAAGTGATCTAGGTGTAATTACATAAACTAAGATGGCTATGAGTTCACTAGCAGACATGTTAAGGGCTTATGCATTGAGCTGAGCACTGAGAAATGTGAAGATCTGTAAAATATAGAAACTCACTTCCAAGACTTTACTTAGTCTTGGTTTGGTTTGAGCTTGTTTGTTTGGGGGAGGGGCAGCATTGTTTAAAGGAGAGCCTTACTATGTGTGGCTCTGTTTTAAGCTTCTTCCCTTGGGTTGTCTAGGCGCTGCTGCACATCAATGGGAAAGGATGGAGCAGAGCCGAGTTCTGAGGTCCGCCTCTTCCCTTGGGGTGTCCGGGACCCTGTGCACACAGGGTGAGAAAAGATGAATGGCAGTCAAGAATATGTGGGCCAGCAGTGAATGTTAGGGGTAGGAGGTCTCCGAAGATTTTAGTTTTACAGCTCTTCCATGTTACAGCTCTTTTAGAAAACAGCTTTCTTAGAAGATAGTCAACAAAACAGATTGTGCTCTTTAGTCAGGGTGAACAAGGACTATGTAGATTTTGGAAAATGGGAGTTCTTAGGGTAAAGTTTCATGTGCTGAGGTTTAAGGTTCTGGGGAGGGGATACCTCATTTGCATGGAGAGGCATCCCTGGAAGTTGAACTTGTAGTTTTGCCCTTTATTGCATGGCATTCCACAGGTAGAGTGTGGGGGTTAAACTCTCTAGATAGGATAGAGAAGAGGAAGCCCTGTTGGGAAAGGGAGTCCTCCATTTTGTGCCAAGCTTAGGGGAACTATCTAGACATGGTAGATGTCAACCTTAAGCGACAGGCAGGGTTTCCCAACAGCTATGTAGCTGTGGCTGTCCTTGAACCCATTATGTAGCCCTGAGAAGGCTAAGTTGATTCCATGACAAGCTTTAAGTTGACAGTTCATTAGACTTGACCTAAGAACTGGGCAAGTCCAGGCAAACCCAGGCAAGTCAGTTACTAGGAAAAAAACAAAAACAAGCCAGGCTTCAGGCAGCTAGTCAGAAACTGCCCTGCCATCTGAAGTTACCCCTCTGCTACCTGGCCTGAGGCAAGGACAATGGGTCAGCAGTAGTTTCCAGACCTCCTCTGCAACAGTTTCCAGCCCATCCCCACCCTGCCTGCCTCCCCCCAAGGCTCCAGCAATGGTTCTGAAACATCCTTAGAGGTAGAGCCAAGACTAAGATAGTCACCAGCCCTTCCCAGGAATTCCCCTAATGTCCTTTAAATCCGGCCTGGGAACTCACTTCAGGGTTTCTCTGTCTTGGTAAAGGGGGACCCCAGCATGCTGGATTTCTGCAGAGGAAAGCACTCTCTCTGTTTACCATACTGTTTGAGTCTGAGGTGTCATTCTTCAACAAATCATGGACCCTAACAGCCCAACCTGGCCTCAGAATCAGTGATCTTCCTGCCTAAGCCACGTGAGTGCTAAAGCACACAAGACTTAAAATGAATGGAAATGCCAATGTGGAGAGAATATTATATATACTACAGGGTAGAATGCTTAAGTTTTGAAGCAGACAGTTGGCATTTTGTTTAGGCTTCACCCCGCAGTTACCTGGAAACAGCCAGGTATGCCTGACTCACATAAAAGGGATCGCTTGCCTCTCCTCTCTCTCTTGCTCTCTTGCTCCTGCTCTGTCCCCTTGCTCCTGCTCCCCCTCTCTCTCCCATTCCTTCCCCCACCATGTGCTTATGGCCGATCTCTACTCTACTCTCTCTCTTTCTCTGCCTTTCTCTGTCTCTACCCTCTCAACTCCCTTCCCCATGACCCAATGTCCCCCCCCCCCCGTGACCCATGACACACTTCCTCCAAGACAGAGCCTCCTAATCTGCTCAAATAGTGCCACTCCCAATGAGCCTACTAAGGTCATTTTCACTCAAATCATCACAGAGTCGGTCACAGTCTTGTCAGAGAGAATTGTTGGAATGCAGCCCAGAGAACAAGGCTTGGTGAACAATGCCTTAGGGAACCGTGATTGAGGCTCCAGAAGAAAAGGCAGAGGACCTTTTACCTGAAGTGTATTTTGTTCCCTGAACTGTTCTTGGACATGATTTCATGACTCTGTGACAAATATTTGCATTCAATTTATAAGACATGTTTATTCTTGTTGGATGTCAGAACACAGCTATAGATAGGAACCCAATCTGCTCCAGTGAGGCTATGCCGAGCGCTGTCCTCAGTGCACCCTGGATCTGGATCTGACCTTCTGCTTTGCTTTCCCAGATAGAATCTATCGTATGTATGTGCCAGGCGACTGTCCTGAGATAGCTCTGGGAAAGGGCTGCTCTGTGAGTATTTAGTATGTGCTTGCTGTCATTTGTTTACATATTTTTCTGATTATGCTTTTCTGAATTCAAACTGTAAGACCCCGACCTTCAGTCAGTCCCTTCGAGATGCCCCCTGAGTGAGACACCCAGATGCAGATCAATGCAAAAGCAAGAGGTTTATTTTCCGGCGTGTCGGGGTCAACCCTCAATCAGTCCCTTGAGGCGAGTGACAAGAAGGCGAACCTGAATGGCTATTACAAGTAGTTTTTATACTTTTTAGGGGCACAGGTTACATCAGCAAGGTTACAGTTCAAACTTATTGCCTAAGCATATTGACCTTTAGATCTACTGGCAAGCAAGCATGACAAGCATTTGAACTCTACCTGGGACTTTCCAGAGGGTCAGGTAACTATCAGTCAGTACATTTTGAGAATTTGTTACTCAAGAAAGTTCCTGTGGGTAGAGAATGGAACTTGGCCTAGCCCTGACCCCAGGCAGGAAGGGGAAGCTGTAAGGAAAGTATGGGACTGGAACAAGCCCTTAGGGGCCCTCATTCCCCATTTTTTTCTTGTACGAGCTCCAATCCTAGAGCTATGCTCAGGGGTCTTGGGTAACTAACTCATATTCTTCAGGTCCTGTCCTCAGGGATATTGTTGACGCAGGACCATCAAGTCGTACTGCTCTCATTCTCTCTTTTATGAAGACTACGCTTGGCTAGCCCTTCTCTCACCTTGGCCATTGAATCGTCAACTAGCCCCAGAATGGTCTCCAGGATGTGCTTCCCGATGTTTCACATGCCCAGGTAGCACAGAGAAAGTGGTTGCTCCCCTCTCCCACTGACGGGCCTGCTACCGGCTTCTCCCATCTCAGGGGCACACATATGTAGTGGTTTCTCAAAGAACACGCCTCAACTTCGGCAGTCCACACCCTAAGCCCCACCCTCCAAGGCTGCTTCTGGGACACTGTTTAGATTCACAAGTCCTTGTCCCCCACATTCAGGCAATCCCTCCCCGTGTGTTTCCAGGGAGGGGACATCCCAGGAGTCAAAGCCCTCTGCTAACGTACAGAGACTAAAGGCAAGGCTAGGCCACCAGGTATAAGGCAGGTGTCCCTCTGTAATGGACCAAGCTGCATCCCCAGTGGCAGAGTGAGTGATCTCTGGCCTTGCAGAAGAGTGGGTAATCTTGAGCTTGAGGGGATTTCGTGGGTGTCTGGCTGCTATCCAGTTGGCATCAGGTGCAGGTGCTAGTCTGATGTGAGTTACATGAATCCAGGCAGTTACTCCATCTACTTTAACTACAGCATCTCTGAAGGGGTCAGGTTAAAATGGTAGGGGGTGTTTCTGGCTTGGAACAGGGCCGGAGGAAGGAGTACCACCCAGTCAGCGCCAGTCTCCAAGTGTGAGTTTCTGCCTGCAGCAAAACTCACTTTAATCCTGTCTGGGTTCATCCTAAGAGGCGGGCTGGGCTGAAATGGAATGTGCGAGAGAAATTTGGAAGCCAGGACAAATATATTCTGATCGAGGCTCAAAGTTTACTGAAGGAACTCAGCTTATATAGTGTGGGAAAAAAAAAAAAAAAACCAGTCCCCAACCCCCAGTCTTTGAAGGCACAGGTGAATGTCTGTAGGTATAGGCGGGTCCAAGGATCAGGGCACAGGTGGAGTTGTTTTCTGGAACATCAAAAGGGTCCTCTCAGCAGGCAGTGGAGACACAGCTACGTTAGAGTGGCTCTGGTAGATCCTAAGGTTACTGACCGTGGATTTTAGCGCCTTCAGGGGGCTGGGCTTTGAAGGACAGTGATTAGTATAAACAGTAAGGTAGGCTTGGTGGATAACTGCAGGTGAGTGGCGACAGAGAGCTGGGAGACCCCGACATCCAAGGACAATTTAGTTAAGGTTTCTTCTAGGGTTCTATTCATCCTCTCTACCTACCCTGAGCTCTGGGGGGTGGGGGGGTGGGGGGGATGGGGGATATGTACAATTAGTCCCCAATGTCTCTGCCAATCCTCGACTTTAGAGATAAAAGCAGTACAGATGTCCGATTCAATTACCCTGGGCACGCTGAACCCTGGGAAAATTTCCTCTAATATCTTCTTGGTTACCACGGTAGCTGTTTCCTGCTTGGTGGGGAAAGCCTCAAGCCATCCAGGGAAAGTATCCACAAACACTAGAAGGTATTTGTATCCATATTTTCCTGGCTTAACCTCTGTAAAATTGACCTCCCAATATACCCCAGGCTGTTCTCCCCTAGGTCTTTTGCCCTGTTTATTCTTGGCCACATAAGCATTCACTTGCTGGCATACCTCACATTGTTCTACTGTCTCGCTGGCCCAAAACCTGAGGTCCATTATATATACTTTAGATTCCTTAACTGCTTGGACAAGCTTTTTATCCCCTAAATGAGTCCATCTGTGCATTTGGCCTAGTAAGTCTTTTGCTTGCTTTTTGGGGAGTACATTTTTTTTCTTCTTGTATGCACCAGTGCCCTTCTTCTCTAGGTAACAATTGGTAGGGTGGCTAGCAATCTGAGTCCTTTCTTCTTCAGTGTATTCTAAATGAGGCTATTCCTTAGTCCAGTCCCATTTCCCAGCAGGTGTCTCCTGCAGGCCCATAATCTGGATAGGCCCCTGCATAGCCACTTCTTGAGCCACTTCTCTGCCTGGTTATTGCCCCAGGCCACTGAGTCTCTTCCCTTCTGATGTCCTGGGCAGTGACTAATACTCACAGTTGCCAGCATCATCAGGGCATCCGAGAGATCCAAGACTCCCTGCTTGATTTTTATTTCTTTTACCTCTGATGTGTCCCCTTTCTTGGTATATAGCCCTGTGAACGTGGGCTATGGCAAAGGCTTACCTGCTATCCTTGTAGATGTTAATTTTCTTGCTGACCCCAAGTTCCAAGACTTTGGTGAGGGCAATTAGCTCTGCTTTCTTCAAGGACATGTGCGGGGGGGGGGTGTGTGAGTCCTCTTCTAGATCCTTCTAGGTAACTTGGTCTGGGTGCCTGAGAGATCTTGGCCTAAAGACTCTTTCCCCCTACTGTTTTGATCACCTGCAGGTCGAAGGTCCCTACGGGTGGCCACCCTACTCCAAAGAAGGTGGACCATTTGGAGGAACAGAGGGTGACTAACTTGCCCTTCTTTACTACTACTGACAAGTTTTCTCCTCTTTCCCTAACTTCCCTCCAGTGGTTAACTAGGATGTTTAACGGGGTAGATTCAGTCTGTCCCATGTCCAAAAATAATGTCAGTCCAAGTCGAAGAACACAGAGAAAGACAATCAACACAGAGACAGTTTGCCCCTGCTACGGGAGCCGAAACCAGGTTATAGCAAGACTCGGTCAGCTGCCACTGATCCTGTGTCTTGACATTTCCAAAAGGAGCAGAGTCCTTCTGACTCCCCGCGGGGGGGGGGGGGGACGCTGAGGTGTCCTCCAGACTCCCCATGGTTACAGTGTTAAGGCACATCTGCACCCCACAATTGACTGCACAAGACCAGAGGCTTTCCAGCCAACACTGTGCTCACAAGCCAAAAGTAAAAGCAGAAGACAGAGAGACAAACACTTAGGCACCTGTTTCTGGTGCCAAGCTCAGTGTTTTTCCTTCTGATCAGCTTAGTTGGTGGTTGCTCAGGGGTCTCCTCAAATTCCAGAGGAGGTCCCAAATGTAAGACCCTGACCCTTGGTCAGTGGTACTTACTTCGAGATGTTCCCTAGTGAGACAACGAGACAAAGATGGAGGCAAAAACAAGAGGGACTGCTGGAGTTGACTGGGGGGGGGGGGGAGTGGGGAAGGGATCCCTGGATCTGCATGGAGGCCAGGGACATCAGGTTCTCAGACTCTTGGGCACCCCAGACACCGCTGGATGCCGGGAAAGAGCTGAGAGCTGAGAACAGAGTGGGGGTTGCAGGCTGGATCTAGCCAGGGGCGGAAGGGAAATGGGGGAGGAGAAAGCTCCGGCTGGTTCTCTTGGGGATGAGAGAGTGCTTGCCTTGGTCGGCAGGTGGCTTGGTTTGGTGGAGATGGTAGCTGGGAGTACTGAGAGTCTTTCTGTGGGAGACTAGGCTCTTTAGGCAAAGCCCTGCTCTATTGCTCCCCATGGAGGATCCTGATGAGAAGAGACAGTCCATGGTTTTAAGGCATTTATTGTCATGACGAAGAGTGGAGATGAGAAATCTATACCCCACTTTCTCAGGGCGGGCCTGAGGTTAAGTAACTTTTGCAGGAAGGAGTGTCTGGGAAGGAGAGCTTAATGGGTTAAGCCCTCCAGGCCTTTAGGTACTTCATTAAAATGGAGATCTGTCTTGAGGCTACATCATCTGTGGTCAGGTCCTCTACCTGTGGAGGGGCTTGGGGCATTGCCCTTATGTGACTGAGGGCCACAGAATTATGAAGAGCTACTGTCTCGTGTCAGGGGCATGGTGTCCAGGAGCATGACAAAATACCTACCATCACTTGCAGGATCCCCCACTGCGGGGACAGCTGTAGGGTCACTGGGGTTTTAAGCCTAGCTCAACCAGAAACCAGACCGCTTTTCACAGTCCCACACTGGTTGACTGAGTTCCACACTCCAAGCTCAAGAGCAATGTAACCCCACTGTAAACAATGCATGAAGCAGCTGAAACAGAAAACACCACTGCAGACTGAGCAGAGTTGAAGCAGGGGAAATATGGCAATATATGTTAACAGCTGAATAAATTAATACCTAAGTGTTTTTATGCATCTTCAACAAGTATTTCCTTTTGATGGATGCTGTTGTAGACATAATTTTGCATTTATGGAATATGTAACTTTGACCAAGTTGCCCCTGCTGATGACCATCCTGTAGTATTTGTGGCCTTCTGCTATCATTCTCTACACTGAATAGAACCAATAGGGTAGTGTGGAAGTAACTGTGTCTTGGATTTGTTTTTATCAACACCAGGTCATCACATGTAGCCCAGGCTGGCCCCCCAAAAAGAAAAAGACAGAAGCTATCTACCAAATACAACATCCCATCATTAAGAATACACCTTATTTTTTTCTCTGCAGTATAATATACACCTTTAATGTAGGTAAGTAGATTCAAGGCTAACTTGCTATACAAAGTGAGTTTCAGGCTAGCCCAGATACATAATGAGACCACATCTCAAAAAAGACCTTTTGAAAATATATCATCCAATTCAAGTGAAACCCCTCTGAAAATGGCTTGAAGTGGAAACTTAGGGTTTCTTTGGAAAGTAGTTGTGTTAGATGGTGTGTTGTTAGGGCAAACACATAAAGGAATGCTTCATTGAAGCAGACACAGTGAAAGACTAAGGCAGACTCATGAAGGATCTTTAGCTGAAGCAGACACAGAAGAAAGGATGTTCTGCTAAAGCAAGCGTGTGAAAGGACATGTGACAAAGGAGTCTTTGATAAGGACAATCATATATTGGTCTGCCTTACATTGCATAGTTGAACTCTGTTTGTCAGGACTCTATAGAGAGAAACGTGCCAAAACAAACAAACAAACAAACAAACAAACCAAACCAACAACAGCCTTCTGGTGCTGTGCTGCAGTTTCTTGACACTTCCTTGGACGCAGGCTGATTAACAGAGTGATGTCAGCTAAGACAGACACATGAGCTGAGGCAAGACACATGGGGAACACGTGATGTTTGGAGGGAGTATAAAAAGGACTCAACAGACAGTGGCAGAGGATGATGAGTAGCGCTACCTGAAAGCTTGTCGGTCTCAGGTCTTCCCTGACTGAGGCACAGCTGAGAACTTCTGTCATCCCTCCTGGGCCCCCTGCTGACTAGTGCCGAGTCTTGGAGAGACCAGGAACACAAGGCACATGCATAAACACAATAAAAGCACTATACAGCAATCCAGCAGCCAATGTCAAATTAAATGGAGAGCAATGTAAAGCAATTCCACTGAAACCAGGGACAAGAAAAGGCTGTCTACTCTCCCCATATCTCTTCAATATATTACCTGAAGTTGAGGCAAACACTAGAGCAGTAAGACAACTGTAGGAGATCAAGGAGTTATAAATCGGAAAGGAAAAGGACAAAGTATCGCTATTTGCAGATATGATAGTACATATAAGTAACCCCAAAACTCTACCAGAGAACTCCTATAACTGATAAACACCTTCAGCAAAGTGGCTATATACAAAATTAACTAAAAAAAAAAGAAACAGTAGCCCTGTTTTATACAAACAATAAATGGGCTAAGAAAGAAATCTGGGAAACAATACCCTTCATGATAGCTGCAAATATTATTAAATTTATTGGTATAACAGGTACAGGCAACAATTTCCTGAACAGAACACAAGTAACTCAGGCACTAAGATCAACAATTAATAAATGGGACCTCATGAAACTGAAAAACTTCTGTAAGAGACATGACACTGTCAATAGGACAAAATGGCAACCTACAGATTGGGAAAAGATTTTTACCAACCATACATCTGACAGAGAGCTGATATCCAGATAACCTGATTAAAAACTGGGGTGCAGAGCAAAACAGAGAATTCTAAACAGGGGACTCTCTAATAGGCTAGAAACACTTAAAAAAAAAAATGTTCAATGTCCTTAGATGTCAGGTAAATGCAACTCAAAATGACCCTAAGATTCCACCTTACACCAATTAGAATGGCAAAGATCAAAAAACTCAAGTGACAGCACATGCTATTGAGGATATAGAGCAAGGGAAACACTCCCCTATTATTGGTGGGATTGCAAACTTGTACAACCACTCTGGAAATCAATTTGGTGGTTTCTCAGAAAGCTTGGAAATAGCTCTACCTCAAGATGTAGCTATACCACTCTTGGGAATATACCTAAAAGGTGCTTCACCATATCACAAGGACACTTTCTCAAGTATATTCATAGCAGCTTTATTTGTAATAGAAACTGAAAACAATCCAGATGTTCCTCAACAGAAGAATGAAGAGAATGTGGTTCATTTACATAATGGAATACCACTTAGCTATTAAAAACAAGGACATCATGAATTTTGTAGGCAAAATAGAACAGGATAGAACTACAAAAGGTTATCTCTGAGTGAGGTAACCCAGATCCCAAAGGACATGCATGGTACTGGATACCCACACTATAATCCACAATTGCCCACAAAAGCTAAATAACAAGGAGGGTTCAAGGGAGGATACTTGAATTTTACTCAGATGGAGAAATAAAATAGTCATTGAAGTTGTATGGAAGGAGGGAACTGGGTGAGAAAGGGGACTGTGAAGGGGAATGTAGTGGGGGGGGGGTGTAGGGAGAGCCAGAGAGAGAAGGCCAGGAGAGTGAACAGAAATAGGCAGAAGCTGGGGTGGGGGAGCGTCTCTAGGATGTGGCAGAGACCTGGGATGGGAGAAACTCTAGGGAATCTATGAGGGTGACTCTAGCAGTAGGGGATATGGATCCTGAAGTGGTCACTTCCTGTAGCCAGACAGGACTCCCAGTGGAGGGATAAGGACAGCAATCCACCCATAAAACCTTTTGCCCAAAACATGTCCTGCCTACAAGAAGTGCAGGGACAAAGATGGAGCAGAGACAGAGGGAATGGCCCACCAATGACTGTCCCAAATTGAGACCCATGAGCAAGAATGAATCCCTGATGCTAGTAATCATACTCTGTTATGCTTGCAGACAGGATCCTGGCATAACTGTCCTCTGAGAGACTCCACCCAGCGGCTGACTGAAACAGATGCAGAGACCCTCCAGCCAAACATTAGACAGAGCTCAAAGAGTCTTGTGGAAGAGGTGGGAAAGGACTGAAGGACCAGGAGGGGATACAGACTCCACAGGAAGATCAACAGAGTCAACTAACTTGGACCCTTGAGGGCTCCCAGGGAACCACCAACCAAGAAGCATGCATGGGCTGGACCTACCCCCAACCCTAAAATATATGTAGCAGATGTGCAGCTTGGTCTTTTTGTGGGTCTTCAGGTAACTGGAGTGGGGCTGTCCCTGACCGTGATGCTTGCCTATGGATCCTGTTCTCTGCTGGGTTGCCTTGCCTGGCCTCAGTGGGAGAGGATGTGATGTGCGTAGTCCTGCAATGACTTGATGTGCCAGGGTGGGTTGGTACTGGGGCAGGGGGATGGGAAGAGGAGTATGTGTTGGGAGGACTGGGATGAGGGTGGGATCGGGATGTAAAGTGAATAAATAAATTAATGGGAAAAAAGTGCAGACATCTCAGCTCCTCCAGAACCACGTCTGCCTGCACACTGCCATGCTCCCCACCATGATGGTAATGGACTGAACCTCTGGAAGTGTAAGCCTGCCCCAATTAAATGTGTTTGTTTATAAGAGTTGTCTTGGTCATAGTGTCTCTTCACAGTAATAAAACCCTAAGACACCCTTCATGGTCTCTGCAGCAGCTCCTGCCCTGCATGAGTTCCTGTCCTGACTTCCTTTGATGATGAACAGTGAAATGGAAGTGTAAACTAAATAAATCCCTTTCCCCCCAGCTGGCTTTGTGGTTATGGTGTTTCACTGCAGCAATAGAAACCCTAAGAAAAACTTTAAAGTTTTTCATTTAATGTCTGTATATGTGTAGGCATGTATGTACCATGTCGCCCCTGTGGAGATCAGAGGACAATGTGAGGGAGTTAGGGCTCTCTGTGGAGATCAGAGGACAGTGTGAGGGGTTAGGGCTCTCTGTGGAGATCAGAGGACAGTGTGAGGGGTTAGGGCTCTCTGTGGAGATCAGAGGACAGTGTGAGGGGTTAGGGCTCTCTGTGGAGATCAGAGGACAGTGTGAGGGGTTAGGGCTCTCTGTGGAGATCAGAGGACAGTGTGAGGGGTTAGGGCTCTCTGTGGAGATCAGAGGACAGTGTGAGGGGTTAGGGCTCTCTTTCCCCTGTGTGGACCCTCAGGTGATCAGGCTTGGAGGTGAACTACTTTACCTGACTTTGTAGTTTGTGTGAAATGTTTATTGCTGTTTTGAGGTTCAAGACAGGGCCATCTTGTATAGTCCATACTGGCTTCAAACTCCCGACCCTTTTGCCTCAGTCTCCAAAGAACTGGGATTGCAGGCATATACCATTATACTCGGGCTCACTTTCCTGTTAAATATAGGGAAGGCTGGAGATGTAGCTCTGTGGTAAAGGCCTGGGTTCAATCCTTTGCACCAGGAAAGAATGAACAAACAATAAGGAATGGATCCAATTCCTCTGTCTTTTACAGCTGAATCTAAATTTAAATGTCGCAAAGAATTAAGCTTTAGTTGGATGTGGTAGAACTTGGGAGGTGTGGTAGGAGGATCAGGTGTTGAGGCCAAGCACTGCTGCTTAGTTTGAAACCAATCTGTGCTGCATGAGACCTTCTCAAATAAAAACAACACATGTGTGCGCATAAACACACACACACACACACACACACACACACACACACACCCCAAATAAAGTAAAAGGAGCTTTGAGGCTGTGTTATGAAGTACTTTTATTTATTTTATTTTTTTGAGGCTTTGTTATGAAATACTTTTATTTATTTTATTTTTTTATTTAACTTTAAGATATGATTTGGAACCTGGGTATAGAGGCCTTTGCCTGTAAAGAAAGCCAGCACTTTAGAGGTAGAGGCAGGAGGATCATCCAAATTCATGTCTTGCCAGAAAAGCCAGGCTACAAAACTCAAACAAAAAGGAGGAAGAAGAGCAGAGAGATGACTGAGTGCTTAAGAGCACTTGCTGCTCTTGCGAGCTGGAGAAATGGCATAGTGATTAAGAGCACTGGCTACTTCTTCAAAGGACCCATATTTGATTCCCAGCACCCATATGGCAGCTCATAACTGTCTGTTACTCCAATCTCAGGGGATCTGATTCCCTCTTCTGGCATTCTAGGGCACCAGGCACATGTGATGTAGATATACATGTTGGCAAGACACATACATTAAAAATAAATAAAATTTAAGAATAGATATTACTAAGCCGGGCGTGGTGGCGCATGCCTTTAATCCCAGCACTTGGGAGGCAGAAGTAGGCAGATTTCTGAGTTTGAGGCCAGCCTGGTCTACAAAGTGAGTTCCAGGACAGCCAGGGCTATACAGAGAAACCCTGTCTCAAAAAAAAAAAACAAAAAAAAAAAAAATAGATATTGATATATTGTGATTAACACCTTAGGTCACCAGCTGGTTTAAAAGTAAAACTGTGTGATAAGATCATACAATAGAAACAGGCAGTTTTATGATATGCTTGCAAAAAGACAGACACGGGTAGACGCCCTCTCTGGGATTGTAATTGCACAAGCAG
>NC_034594.1:34534929-34549528 GCF_900095145.1 Mus pahari | reverse complement strand
ATATTGCTTGAGCATCAGCCTTTAAAAGACCATACAGCACTTTTCTTGTATATAACTGGTGTGGTAGTCCATGCTTTTAATTCTAGTACTCAGGAAAGAGGAGCAAATAGAGCTATGTAACTTCAAGGCCTGCCTGGTCTACATAGCAAGGTCCAGGCCAGCTCACGTTACATGGTGAGACCCTGCCAAAGGGCTTCACACTGCAGCCCACCGTTGCTGGCAACTCATTATGTGGTGTAGCTTCTTTAATTTGCAGCAATCCTCCTTCTAGTCCCCAAGTTCTGGGAGTAGAGGCATAAGCTACTATGCCTGCTTTGTTGTTTTGTTTTGTTTTGTTTTAATAGATTTTTTTTATTTTATGTGTGAGTGTTTTGTCTACATGCATAAGTGTGCACCATGAGTATGCCTGGTTCCTGTGGAGGTTGGAAGAAAGGTTTGGATCCCTTGTAACTAGAGTTAGTTGTGAACATCCACATGCTGGGGACTGAACCCACATCCTCTGTAAGAGGAACAGATATCTTTAACTGGTAGATCATCTCCCAGCTCCCTTAGTCATTCTTATTTTTTGAATTTTTAAAAATCTTCTAAGATTTATTTATTTATTTTTAAAAATTTATTTATTATTATATCTAAGTACACTGTAGCGGTCTTCAGATGCACCAGAAGAGGGTGTCAGATCTCATTACAGATGGTTGTGAGCCACCATGTGGTTGCTGGGATTTGAACTCAGGACCTCCGGAAGAGCAGTCAGTGCTCCTAACCTCTGAGCCATTTCTCCAGCCCCCTTTATTTTATTTTTATATTATTAATTTAAGTTAAAACTGGAGCCTTCCACATACATTACCACTGGGCTACATTCACAGTCTTCTTTTCATATTGAGATGGTGTCTAAGCTGCCCTGGCAGGCCTATAATTTGTGACCCTCCTGCTTCAACCTCCCAAGTCCTGGGAGTATATGTCTGTGCCACCAGGCCTAGGTTAAAACCGTTTTGGATTTTATGTGTATGAGTGTTTTGCCTGCATGTTTGTTTGTGCACTGCATATGTATGTACATGTATGCACTGTGTCTGATGCAGGTTGAATATCAGATTCCCTTAAACTGGAGTTAAGAATAATTATAAGGGGCTGGTGAGATGGCTCAGCGGCTAAGAGCACCAACTGCTCTTCTGAAGGTCCTGAGTTCAAATCCCAGCAACCACATGGTGGCTCACAACCATCCGTAATGAGATTTGATGCCCTCTTCTGAAGTTTCTGAAGACAGCTACAGTGTACTTATATATAATAAATAAATAAATCTTAAAAAATAATTATAAGCTAAATATGGATGATTCACAGAGGACCTGTGTTGTGTTTTATAAAACAGAAAGCCAAGGATATATTTGATAGAGGCATGGTTTTGTGAGGTGGAAGGGGTGTCTCTGCGGGCCCTTGCTGAGGCACCCCTTCCCCCTGAGGGACCAGCCATATGATGGGTTTAGTATAGAGCTTATTTAGGGCATGAGAAAGCGAGTTGGGAAGGGAGTAGAGACAGATAAAGAGAGGGAGAGGGAAAGAGGGAGGGAGGGGGAGGGAGAAGAGGGGGGAGGGGGATGGAGTAGGAGGGAAGGGGAGGGGAGAGGGGAGAGGAGAGGAGGTCAACCAGGAACACAGGGAGAGAGGGGAGAGAGGGAGAAAGGGATCAGAGAGAGAAGGGGCAGAGGAGAGCAAGAGTAAGAGAGGGAGGAGGGGCAAATAGCCCCCTTTATAGTAGACAGGCATACCTGGCTATTGCCAGGTAACTGTGAGGCAGAAGGAATGCTAACAACCTGAATCTAGGTCCTCTGCAAAATTAGCAAGTACTCTTAACCATTAAACCATCCTCCAGTCCCTAAAACCACTTTTAAACACATCAGTCACTGTTTTATGTCTCATAAAAAATGAGAGAGGAAAACAACAAAAAGAAAAAAAAATGAGAGAGGAACACAGATGCAAGATTATGAAACTACCATTAAAAAGGGCCTGGTGTGTAGTGAAAGCTTTTAATTCCAACACTTGGGAGGCAGAGGCATGTGGATCGCACACCCCATAAATGAGAACTCTGCATAGTGTTCACCTAGGGTTACATGATAAAGACTGTCTAAAACAAAACAAAACAACCTAAAAACATACCATAATAAGTGATATTAGGTGCCCTATTGAAATGAGAAATGGTATTACTGTATTCTGTTGTGGCTTGTCTCTTCTCTGCGGATGCATAAAGTTTGCCCTAAATATAACAGCTTAAAGCACTGAGACTAGTGAGTGGCTCAGCAGGTAAAATCCCACACTACCAAGCTGCACAATTCCAGTTCAATCCCCAGGACCCACTTGGCAGGAGAATCAGCTCTCTGGAGTTGTTCTCTGACCTCCACATGTGCACCATGTACAAACATACACAAAGTACATAAAAAAAAAAAAAGAATAAAAACCCAGCAATAGTCAGACACTATAGCACATTCCTGTAATCTCAGTCACTCAGAGAATGAGGCAGGATGACTAGTTGAAGGCCAAACTGGGCATTTTTGCACGAGAATTTGAATAAAAAAATGAAAGCATCTAGAACCAGGAATGGTGGTGTAAGCATGTAATTCCAGCACTTGGGAGGCAGAGGGAGGAGGGTGAGTTCAAGACCACCTGAGCCATATGAGATAGTCTCAAGGAATACCCAGGGTTAGTTAGGGTTATAGCTCAGTCAGCTGAGTGCCTGATTGAGATAGATCAAGCCCAGGGTTTGATCCTGACCACAGAAGAGGAAGCAGTTGGTTGCACATACCTATAATCTCAGCACTTGGGAGGTGGAGGTGGGAAAAATCACAAGTTCAAAGTCATCTTCAATTTACAAGTGAAGCTTGAGGCCCTTTGGGGGTTACATGACACTTGGCTCAAAAACAAAACTGCATCTGTAGATGTACTTCAGTGGCAGAGTGTTCCAAAACAAAACAGGAGCTGGGAGTGCTCGGCTTGTAAGCATGAAGACCTGCACTTAAATCCCAAGCACCCACATCAAAAAGCTGGGCATGACATACACATCTGTACCCCAGGCTTAGCATTGTGGGGGCAGATAGGATAGCTAGCCATTCAAGCTAGCTCTTCAGTGAGACCTTACACGATCACAATACCCAGTTGTCCTCTTCTGGACCAAACCGGTTCATATACAAAAGCCAGGGACAAACTGAAAGAAAAAGCTTTCCACAAAGAAGAACCCAAATCAGATGATTTCCTTAAGGTGGTGACTACTGACTACAGAAATCAGGAGTCCAGACTAGACCAATGCTTCCCTACTTCCCAATGCTGTCACTTCTAAGTAAACGTTTGGAGGATCAAGGTTAGGTTCTAAAGTTGGATTCCATTCCCATAATTACTTGGTATATTGAAAATATCAAGGCCCAACCACACCTACTAAAAGTTTTGGGCCTCCTGTGATTTTTTTTTTTTTTTTTTTTTGAGACAGGGTTTCTCTATGTAGCCCTGGCCGTCTACTCTGTAGACCAGGCTGGCCTCGAACTCAGAAATCCCCTGCCTCTGCCTCCCGAGTGCTGGGATTAAAGGCGTGCGCCACCACTGCTCAGCGCTCCTGTGACTCTTGACTATTATAATTCTTTTTTTTTTTAATTATATGTAAGTACACTGTAGTTGTCTTCAGACACTCCAGAAGAGGGCATCAGATCTTGTTGCGGATGGTTGTGAGCCACCATGTGGTTGCTGGGATTTGAACTCCGGACCTTCGGAAGAGCAGTTGGGTGCTCTTACCCACTGAGCCATCTCACCAGCTCCCGACTATTATAATTCTTAAAGAAATAAATTTATGAGATTATATTGGTAATATAGGACACATCCACCCAAGGAGGCTGAGGCTTCTATCTGGTTTACATAGTGAACCACTATCTAAAAGAACACAGCACTGAGAATGTGGGCTGGAAAATAAAGAGCCTGACTGCTAAAACAAAGGAAGGCAGACATAATCACACGCATCTTTAAACCACTACTCTTACTCCCCCCCCCCCAAAGATTTTCCCTCAGATGGTTGTGAACCACCATGTGGTTGCTGGGATTTGAACTCATGACCTCTGCAAGAGCAATCAGTGCTCTTAACCACTGGGCCATCTCACCAGCCCACATAAGCAGATCTTAAGTCCCACCTGGTATACACCAAGTTCCAGGTCAGCTAGGACTGTGCTAATAAGATTAATTTCCAAGTACATTGTTAGCTATATCTAAGGCAGAGTATAAACACCGATCACCCACTTGGATTTCTAAAAACTCATATTCTATCTAAATTTGATAACTAGGCCTTGGCATATCAAAAGCACTAAACACGTAATCACCCACATACAAGGAATTATGATTTATGTCCTCTTGTTCTGAAATTAACTGCATTCAAACTATGGAATGCTTCTCTAGCATGCAGGTCATGTTAGATCCTAGAACAAGAAAACAAAAACATTTTTGGGAGTGCTGCTAACCAAAAACAAACTCAGTATTTTTTAATTATCTTGAACTGGATTTTATTCATGAATGTTGCTTGTTAGTGCACTACGTACACATAGGCAGGGCTTGAAGGCCCTGGAATGGGCTACCATCCAGGTTCTGCAAGCCAAATCTGGGTCTTGGGTCCTCTGGGAGCAATCTCTCTGACCTCTTTCCCACTCCCTGAGACAGGGTTTTTCTGTGTAGCCCTGGTTATCCTAGACCCTGCACTATAGACCAAGTTGGCCATGCATTCACAGACCTGCCTCCTGAGTGCTGGGATTAATATGAGCCATCCTTGCCTGGTCCTGTGCTTATTTTTTCCAAACAAATTTTAGTTATGATTTGGAAATTAAGACATGCTCAGAAAATAAAAATTTCCAATACAAAACAAAAATAAAGGATTAAGGACCACCCCCATCTTTGTAACCAGAGAAATTTTACCACATGCTTCTTATATTGTTTTACAATGCTTACTGTCTGTCCAGTTTTTTTTTTTCCAATTTTGCACAAGCTTGGGTCACCCAGGAATTGTAAACCTCACATGAAGTTGCAACTGAGAAAATGCCTTCACTAGTTGGCCATAGGAAAGTTGACAGCCCAGAATCTTAATGATGGATGTGGGAAGCATCTCTGGGTCATGCCACCCCTGGGCAGGTAGCAGTGGGTTGTGCAAGAAAGCAGGCTGAAGCCAGGCGTGGTGGTGCACGCCTTTAATCCCAGCACTCAGGAGGCAGAGGCAGGAGGATTTCTGAGTTCGAGGCCAGCCTGGTCTACAGAGTGAGTTCCAGGACAGCCAAGGCTACACAGAGAAACCCAGGCTGAGAAGGGGAGCAAGCTGTAACATTCCTCCATGGTCTTTTGCTTCAGCTCCAGCCCATACTTTCCTGTAATATACTTGAAGCTGACATGCACTTTCTTCTTCTAGCATTTAGTTAGCAGTTTATTACAGGAATAGAATGTAAACTAAGTCTAAGCTCCTGTGGCTTATTATTATTCACCTATGTAATAAAGCCAAATTCATCCTGAAAATTCATTTACCTAGAAAATCCTTATTTCTCAGAACTCTTAACTATGCAGCTTCCTTGGGAGAAAACGACCTTAAATTACCAGACTGTCCACTCATTTACATCATTTTATTTGGAAATGTTTGTAACAGTTCAGTGAAACTGAAGGTCAGAGACAATGGCTGTCGTTTAGGCATCATTTGTTTATTATAAAAGGGAGGCATGGAAATTATTTACATGATGAAATAGTTCAGACATCAGTGGAATGGGCGGGCAGCTTCACGTGACACCATTTCAACAGTGATTTCAGTCGACATACTTTCCAAGAATGTCACTATCTCTAAATAAGAAATAATCCTGTGAATAAAGACAACACTGGTTAAGATAGTAATAGCAAATATAAAACTCATTTTTAAATTATTAGCTTTGCCGGGTAGTGGTGGTGCACACCTTAATCCCAGCACTTAGAAGGCAGAGGCAGTTGGATTTCTGAGTTCAGGGCCAGCCTGGTTTACAGAGTGAGTTCCAGGACAGCCAGGGCTACCCAGAGATACCTTCTCTTGAAAAAACCAAAATAAATAAATAAAATAGATAAAATAAAAATTATTGGCTTTACTTACCTTGTCGTCTAGAACTACTTTGGTGCCTCCATATTCTGGGAGAAGAACTTTATCTCCAACTTTCACACTGACGGGCTCAATCTCTCCACTCTGATGAAAACAGTCACTTGTTAGCCAAGAGTCTGCCTGTCCTATTCACTAGATACAGTGAAGTTTTTGTTTCAGTATGTACACCAACCAGGGGCCTCCTGCCTCAGGTTTCTGTTAATTATAGGCATTAACTGGTCACATTAAACTCTCTAACTTTTAAATCACTAAATTAATGAAATGTGCTCAAACCAGTATGTTCTTAGGTACCTAATTAGTGGTTAAGCAATATAATTTACATTAAATATAGATCCCCACAATATAAAAATCACAGTTATAGTATGAAGGAGACATTCTCAGTACAACTTCATTTCAGTGGACAGTTAAGGCTGGCTAATTTTTTACTGTTAAATATTAACACACCCTGTAGACCAAGTGAAATAAAGCAGATTGTACCACTAGACGGTAAATGGTCATGTATGATTTCTTTCAACAAACAAAAACTTGGCATTACCTTTCTCCGTTTTAATATACATTTACTGACTGAATGCCCTTGCTATCAGAGACTGAAGTGGGACGTCCACTCACCCTAAAATTCTGGCCGTTTAGTTTAGTAAAGAACATCCACATCTCATGCCAACTAAAACTCCATGGTGTAAGAGTAACACTATTTCAGTGTCTGGGCTAAGCCAGCAGCCAGGCTTCCCCACCCCTACCACTTCACCCTTTCTTTCTGGGGAAGGGAGAGGGAGACAGGGTCTATATTAAAATTGACTGGCCATCAATTCCAGATCATCCTACCTCAGCACTATACCCTACCCCAACCGGTCCTTAGAATTAGTTCTGTGCCTTATTAATAAATATCCCCTTCAATTCTAAAATGGCAGTGGGATTTATCTAATTGCGCGGTCTTTTTGTCTACTTAAAATTTGAAGAGTAGGCTACAAAGTTTCTACAGAGGTGTTTTATATTGTGAGGTTTTGTTTTACTTTTTTGGGACATGGTCTCATCCCGTACCTCCTGAGCTGGCCTAAAAGGCTCTACAGTCCACCTGCCTTGGGCTCCAAAGAACCTGGGCCACAGGCACGTGCCACCATCAAGGCAGGCACTTTTTAAGTCTCTAGAGTGCGGGTCACTGCAGTTAGCTCAATGGGTAAAAAGGTAAGTAGACTTGCTATGAGTAGGGGAACCCAAACTGGGATCCCAACACTAGAGTAAAAAGGCTGTAACCCGGACCATGCTGAGGGCCAGAACTCAAGACTAGTCAACACTTTGCCCCCAAGGAGTAAGGTGGAGATGCCCCTGCTACACAGCATACAGACATGTGCACATACAGTCACACAAGTACCTTTTGCCTTTCTTCAGAAATATAAAACAATTCTAAAACAAAATAAGATCATCGTTTTCCTGTATGGGAGGTTGTGAATTGAAATTTGACTTGAAATTACTTCCCAAAAATCTGCCATTGTAATTCATTTTTTAATTAACCGAGGAATTCCCTCCTTCCATGTCACAAGCAAATTCAGGACCACTCCAGCAGTTTACCTTTCCTTTCCCACCTGACCCCACAGCCACGACCGTCGCTTGCAACACTTTCCCTTGAGACTTCTCTGGGAGCATAATGCCACCTTTGGTTACGGTTTCGGCAGCACTCCTCTCAACCAACACTCTGTCAAAGAGCGGAAGAAACTTCCTAAAAGCTTGTCCAGCCTGTGGAGAGAAACGTGATCAAAACAGACTGTAAGTTCCAAGTGTCAGAACACGGACAGTTAAGACCACTGCAAGCCTTAACTCTCAACAGGTCAAAGCGTTCCACAATGACAAGAAAGTTCAAGTGTACCTTTAGAATATACTCAGTGTTCCACTCTAGATAGGACAAACCGAGTTTCCTTTCCCCGTCTGATGTGTGTGTGTGTGTGTGTGTGTGGGGGTCTTCATTGCTCGCCACCTTGGTCTATTCCAAGGTCAAACATTTCTTTAAATTTTTTTTTCTTTTAAATTCGAGTAACGGGGGTGTGGTGTCACTTTTCGGGCCTGGATCGTACTCTTTCTCCAACATAGGTCACATCCACCAAAGCCCTGCCAGGGCAGGTGGGCTTCTGCGTGTGCATCAGGTTCCCGCCCCCTGCCCCAGACGCCCGCCGCACACGTGCGTGCGGCCAAGCCGTGGTGGACAGAGAGATGGCCTCGCTCCTGCAGAGCCATGGGCGGACGCCGGACACCGACCGGATCCCTGTCCTGCTAGTCCCAAAGCACACACGGGCTCGCCGTGGGCCGCAGGCCTGCCAGCCACGAGACACTCACCATGACTCTCGCCTTCGCCGCCGCCGCCACCACCGCCGTAGCTCCGGACTCTGAACTCGGGCCGCTGCTGCAAGGAGAGTCCTGCGGGCGGGCTCGGGACACGTGAAAAGGCCGCGCAGCGCGCAGGCGCACTCAGCCCCCCGCGCCCCCCCTGAGCGTGAGAGGGGGCGGCCACGCCGGCGCGCGCGCCGATTGGTGGAGAGGGCTGCGCGCGAGGCGGAAGAAAAGGGGAGCACTTTCTAGGCTTTTCCAGGCCGGCCGCCGAGGTGAAAGGACGAGCCCCCCTCCCGGAAATGACGCCACTTGGCCTTTCACCCGCGGGACGCGCGGGACCTTCCGGAAGGTTCTAGAACCGACCGCGGCCCGGGAACCAGCGTAGGGCGGCGGGAGAGGGCTGAGGCCGCTCAGGTAGGGTAGGCGAGGCCGCGCGCGCGCCGCATGCAGATTGCGGGGCCCCCGGGCGTGGGAGCGCGCGGGGGGCGCGCGCACGCACACGCGGGGCCGCGGGGCGGGGCCGGGGAGGGAGGGGACTCGGGCTCATTGCGGTGCGCGCCCAGAGCTGCCTCCCTCACTCGCCGCAGACGGCCTGCCTCGCCTCGTGCTCCCCTGCCGCCGCCCCGCAGGTACGCGGCCTCGGCGTGCACAGCGTCCCCGGCGCTCGGGGTGCTGCTGGTAGCGCGGACCGAGCACGGAGGGCTGGCGGGGGGAGAAGTGTGGCAGCGACTTCTTCTCGGCTCACTTGTCCAGGCCCAGCGGAGCCACGCTGGTTTCATCACGTGTGGCGGGGACCACGCGACCCAGGCCGAGCGCGGGAGCAAGGGCGGCCTAGGGTGGAAGCAACTTGGGCCCTCGGGTGCCACCTGAGCCTGGCGCGCTGCAGGACTCTGGGGGAGGGTGGTCGGGGTCCTTTAGTCCGCGGTGGCCGCGGCGATCCGGTGTTCACTTTGACCTTGCTCGGGGCTCCTGGTCGGGAAGACACGTGGGGCCGCGGGGTGGACTGACCTACTGTCTTCCTCTGGCCTTGCTAGCTGCTGTATTACAGCAGCTCCGGGTGAATACCTGGCGACACTCTCAGAGGGTTTTGCACCGTCATGCGTACTTCTATAGGTCTCTAGGCAATTGCATTTTAGAACCTGCCTTGCTTACACCAACTTGATTTTTTTTTCCCCCCCTTCGGACACTTTTCGGAGTGGATCTGCTCCCAAGGCCGCTTTGGCAGTGAAAGATTAACTCGAGAGGGCAGAGTGGGTGGCCATGGGGATGTGGTTTCCTGTGCTTTGTGCTAATGCTGTAGGTCAGGCATGGGGGCAGCCTCCATGATCGGTTGGCTAGCAGATTCTGTCCTGAATCTGCAGCGCCCAGGCATGGTGGTTAGCAGAGGACAGCCGAGCTCCAATCTAGCCTCCATGTTTTGAAGCACCGTTGGACAAGTTTTTAGTGATACTTCTGTTTTCCTTCCCCAGAAATGCTTCGACTACCCACAGTCCTTCGCCAGATGAGACCAGTGTCCCGGGCACTGGCTCCTCATCTCACTCGGGCCTATGCCAAAGATGTAAAATTTGGTGCGGATGCTCGAGCCTTAATGCTTCAAGGTGTAGACCTTTTAGCCGATGCTGTAGCTGTTACAATGGGGCCAAAGGTACCAGTATACTTAAATGGTGTTAAAGAATATAGTAGCTGCAAGACAGCAATTTGTCACCAAGTTTTGTGAAAAAATCTAGTTTGCATGTGGTACAACTTAGTGGTCTGGGGGGTGTTATTTAGTTAGGAGGTATTTTAGTTGGTCATTCTACCACGGTGTCCTTACCACTGCTCCAGTCGATTTGGGGGACTTTTGTACATTGTGATGTAATAGAGTAGTAACACCTCAAGGAGGATTTTAAAACCATAGTCATGATTTTGTGCATGCTTGCATTAAATTTTGGATCCCTTCCCAGTAGTTAGAGGGTATAGAAGGGAAAGTACCAACTCTAGTCTAATAATACCTCAAAGTGTATAGCTGTAATGTGAGAGCTCACTAATTGTGTTGAAATATTCCAACATATAAGGCAAATTCACTAGCATAGAATCATTGGTTTCTGTGTTTTTATACGCATTGTTGTTTTGTCCACATTTATGTCTGAGGATGCCAAGGTTCTGGGAACTGACTTGGGTCCTTTGGAAGAGGAACCTGTACTATTACCACTGAGTCATCTTTACATACTTTACTTTATGGGCTTTGTTGTTTTGGGTTTTTGTTTTTAAAACAGCATTTCTCCAGGAGCCTAGGCTGTCCTGAGACTCAGTGATCCATCCACCTGCTTCTGAAACACATTGCCAGACTGTTTTCACTTGCCCTTGGAAAAATTCATCCCTTCATTGTATACACCTCATGATTTCTACAATTTTCACATTGCAACGAATTGTCCAGTTTTGGCTTCTGAGAGTCTCACTAGCTTAGTCTGGGTTCTAACTCCCTGGTGGCAAGGCTGTCTTTGAACAACTCACATCTCAAGTATAGGAATTCAGTATTATACTCACAAGGTCTCTAACCATAGCTGGCCAAGTCAGCCTTGAACTCGGAGCAGTGGTAAAATCAGAGGTTGGGATCACACGTTTGTGTGGCTGAATAGGGAGCTATAGTACTTTGAGGACATCATTGGATGTGGTACACAGTCATGTTAAATTAATGCTAAACTGGTCTAAAGAGCTGCATAATCCCAACACTCAGGAGGCTTAGGCTGGTAGTTCTCCAGGTTTCAGGAAAGCCATGGCAACAATAGAAACCCTGTCTTGAAAAGCAAAATAAAGAAACCCTGCATCTTTAAGAACTGTTTACATAGCTCAAGACAATAGAAGTATGGTTCAAATCCAAAAGTTGCCAATACTTGTTGGTGCCATATTTGAAGTTTTTTTATTGAGTGAACCAGAAGAGCACACTATTATCTTACTAGCTGATATTTAGTGAATGAATTTTAAGCAAAACATATTTTAAAAGTAGTTCATAAGCAGGGCTGTAGTGATGCATGCCTCTAATTCCAGCGAGCCTTTAGGAGGCAGAGGCAAGCAGATCTTTGATTTTGTGAATTTGAGGACAGGCAAGGCTACACAGAAATGTCCTGTCTCAGAAAACAAAATAAACCTAGTTCATAGCCAAAACTCAAGTGCAAATGATGTGAAGAGTGTTCTGAGATTTGGCGATTAGCATCTGTGCTTTCTTGTTTTATAGGTGGCATTTGTTAGTACCAGGGAATTCCTGTTGTGCCTCATTCAATGTTAGACTCCTGGCAAATGATCAGTGTTCATTTTTTTATAGACCTAAGATGGTTGAGATTCATGTTGCAGGATTGTTAAAAATGACCAATTTGAGGGTTATCAATTGAAGGTTGCTTTTTTTTTTCCTTTTCCTGTCACTGTAGGGAAGAACTGTGATTATTGAACAGAGTTGGGGAAGTCCCAAAGTAACAAAAGATGGGGTCACTGTTGCAAAGTCAATTGATTTAAAGGATAAATACAAAAATATTGGAGCTAAACTTGTTCAGGNTGTTGCCAATAACACAAACGAAGAGGCTGGGGATGGTACCACCACTGCCACTGTTCTGGCACGATCTATTGCCAAGGAGGGCTTTGAGAAGATCAGCAAAGGGGCTAACCCAGTGGAAATCCGGAGAGGTAAGAGTGTATCATTGATCCTATCCTGTAAAGAATTCTACTGTCTTCATCTTTGTCCTTTTTTTTTTTTTTTTATTACATTCGTTGTAGAGTTTGTATTTGTTCTTGGTGGAGTTGCCCTTTCCTTACTTTTGTGGGTCAAGTATTTTTATCCCCTAGACCATCTTCCACATCTTGTTTTTTAACTTGTCTCAACTAATGGAAGTGAAAATACAGGGTTCTCTGTAGGCTAGTTAGCTTCTTCAAACTCACAGAGATCTGCCTGCTTCTGCCTTCAGAGTGCTGGGATTAAAGGTGGGCGCTACCACACCCAGCCCAAGACCCTGTACTCTTAACCTTTAAGCTATCTCTGCAGCCCAGAAGTAGTGAGAATTTTGCAACTATCTTTTCTTGTTTTGCTTTTGTTAAGAATGAGTAGGTCTCCTTAGCCTTCCCTGGCATTGTGTCCTGTATAATCCATGCTGGTCTCAAATTTTTAGCCATTCTGTCTCAGTCTCTTGGGTACTGGGATTCAGGTGTGAGGCCACCACTCAGCGTCTAGGTCAAGTTTTCAAAATGTTGTTGGTTTTCAACTTAATTATGAAATTGTAAGAGATTGAGTGCATCACATGGTTACATGTAAATGTTAAAGGAATCTGTAAGTTTATGCTTGGCTTGGGGACCTTGATAAGCATTGTAGTAACATACATTCTTGAACTAGGTGTGATGTTGGCTGTCGATGCTGTCATTGCTGAACTTAAGAAACAATCTAAACCTGTGACAACCCCTGAAGAAATTGCTCAGGTAAAATTTTTATTCAACCTATAGACCAGGCTGGCCTTGAACTCAAATTCCCCTGCCTCTGCCTCCGGAGTGCTTGCTTCATCACTGCCATGCCTACTAATTTGGATATTAATAGGTGGCTTTTTGTTGTTGTTGTTGTTGTAGTTTTATGTGGCTGTAAATAAGATTTGTGTTATTTGTGGAGATATTCTTAGGTGATATCAATGTACCCTGTGCTATATGGGTTCAAACCTAGTCCTTGAAGCATAGCAGACAAGTATTTTTTTGTGTGTATGTGCACTGTATGCATGCATGAACCCATAGAAGGAGGTGTACAGTTGTCAGTCCCTGTGTGGATGCAGGGTACTGACCTGAACAGTAAGTCATCTTAACCACTGAGCCATCTCTCCAGCCCCTTTAGTTTATTTATTCTTACTTTGTCAGATAATGGAAGGACTGAGGGTGTAGCTCCATTTAACCAGGACTTTGTTAAAACTACTATTAACTGTAAAATATTAGTTTAGTGTGTCAAAGGGGAAGAAAGTTGAAGATACTAATCTTAGCATTTAATTTTGAAGTAACTTGGTTATTTCAGGTTGCTACAATTTCTGCAAATGGAGACAAAGACATTGGCAACATCATTTCTGATGCAATGAAAAAGGTTGGAAGAAAGGGTGTCATCACAGTGAAGGCAAGTATGGGATTTGATATGTTTTAATAGTACCTTCAATGGGGTATCTGTCACCTGTTTTCCAAATAAAAAACTTGAATCTCTTGTTTGTGCCAGCACAATTCATTCCTTTGTCTTAACATCTGTATTGAGTATGTGCTCCCTACTAGTCTTGAGTCGGGAGCTTTGCCTCCTACAATGAATTCTTCTAACTTAAGTTATTAGCTCTCTGCTAGCTGTAAATAGGCTGGTGCCTCACTCTGTAATCCTGGCTGGCCTGGAACTCTAAGCTTCAACCTTAGAGGGATGGTATCCCTCGTTGTGGGGACTAAAGGCATGTGCTCCTTTGCTCAGTTTTAGTCAGTGTCTTGAGATTTTTGTGGGAGTGTAGAGGTACTCTGCAGCATTTCCATGTGGAATCCCTTATGCCTATGCCATCTCTTGCTAGGTAGGTATATGATTTCAAGAATTGGTTTTACTCATGTTTTTGAGACAGGCAGGGTCTTACTATGTAGATAGTCCAAAACAGGCTTGTGTTTGTTTTAAAAGATTTTTCTATGTATGAGTGTTTGTCTGCACACATGTATGCACCATATGTGTACTGGGGCCTTGGAATCCAGAAGAAACAGCAGAATCCCTGGAACTGAGTTGTGAACCACTATGTAGGTGCTGAGAACCTAGCCTGGTTCTATTCAAGAAAAGCAAATGGGGCTGGAAAGCTGAATGGCTCAGAGGTTAAAAGCACTGAATTCAATCCTCAGCACCCACATGCTCGTATATGACCATCTATACTGGGATATGGTGCCCTCTTCTGGCACACAGGTGTACATGGAGATAGAATACATAAAATACATAAAATAAGTATATCTTAAAAGAACAGCAAGTGTTCTTAACTAACCCCTGAGCCATCTTTAGGTTTAGCTGACCTTTAGTTTTGTTTCTTCATTGAAATCCATTCCTCTAATTCTTTGACTTTATAGGATGGAAAAACCCTGAATGATGAGCTAGAAATTATTGAAGGCATGAAGTTTGATAGAGGATATATTTCCCCATATTTTATTAACACATCAAAA
>NC_034594.1:34531342-34533284 GCF_900095145.1 Mus pahari | reverse complement strand
GGTGTTTGGAGAAGAGGGGTTGAATCTAAATCTTGAAGATGTTCAAGCTCATGACTTAGGAAAAGTTGGGGAGGTCATTGTCACCAAAGATGATGCCATGCTTTTGAAAGGAAAAGGTGACAAAGCTCACATTGAAAAACGTATTCAAGAAATCACTGAGCAGCTAGACATCACAACTAGTGAATATGAAAAGGAAAAGCTGAACGAGCGACTTGCTAAACTTTCAGATGGAGTAGCTGTGTTGAAGGTAAGACTGACTTGCCAGTAAGCATTTTAGGCTCTGAGTCTAGTGATACTGGTTCTGTGGTATTTACCAATAGTTTGTTTTGTTTTGTTTTTTGAGTATGCATATGACCAAACTTTCCATGGAGTACATTAGTAGTTGGGGGCAACTATCAGCAGTTGGTCATCTACCTTTCCACTGTGATTCCAGGAATGCTCAGGCCATTGGCTTGCAGGGCAAGCGAGACCTTTGGTCCATTTGGGTCATATCCCAATGCCTTCTGAGCCATAAATAGGCAGGCATCTGTCCCCTACTGGTATTATGCATGAGACTGAAACTGTTCGTGTGCTGTGTCGTGCAGTCTACTCCTGCCTAATTTCCCAGCCTTGCTCTTTTTTTCCTTTTTCTCTGTGTAGCCCTGACTGTCCTGGAATTCATTCTGTTCACTCTATAGAAGGGTTTTCAGTCCTAGAACTCAATTAGTAGAGCTGGCTAACCTTGAACTGAAAATCCATCTGCCTCTGCCTCCAGGTGCTGGGATTTAAGGCATGTGCACTGGTGCTTGGCTAGTATCCTTTTCTTACATGGCAGTACAGCTTGTGTTGGAGGTTCAGGGGTTTTTGTCAGTGGGATACCATTATAACCTGCTATTCTAGAGTTGCTTCCTTTTGTTGTTACTTTTGTTTTGAACTCTGCTGTAGCACTAGCTGGTCTCAGTTGGTGTAACCCACCTGCTTTAGCCTCTCAACTGCAAGAGTCATGACTTATGTGACACTGTACCCAGCTTAAGTCTGCCATCTAGGTGGCTTTAGGTGGTCATTGAATGGGAAAGGTCATGCTAACTGGAATTTTTTAATCTTTAGGTTGGAGGAACAAGTGATGTTGAAGTGAATGAGAAAAAAGACAGAGTTACTGACGCTCTCAATGCTACAAGAGCAGCTGTTGAAGAAGGCATTGTTCTAGGAGGGGGCTGCGCTCTGCTTCGGTGCATCCCAGCCTTGGATTCATTAAAGCCTGCTAATGAAGACCAGAAAATAGGTAAAGATCATCTTTCAAATGAGTTTGTGGCCTGATTCTTGTTGAAAAGTATTTTTGATGAGCAATGTAACAGGGGAATTATTTCATCTATGGTAGGATTGGATAAGTCTTCTCACTTTTGGTTTTTCGAGACAGGGTTTCTCTGTGAAGCCCGGGCTGTCCTGGAACTCACTTTGTAGACCAAGCTGGCCTCGAACTCAGAAATCCGCCTGCCTCTGCCTCCCAAGTGCTAGGATTAAAGGTGTGCCCCACCACGCCCAGCTCTTCCCACTTATTAAACTCTTGTTTTCTTTTAATTATTTTGTGTGTTTGGGGGGGTGCATTTTGCCTGCATGCATTTGCAGTATTCTCTGGGCCAGAAGGGAGCATCAGATAGCCTGGACCTGGAGTTACATTGGTGCTAAGGATTAAACCAAGTTCTCTGGCTCCCCAGAAAGGGAAGACAGAAGTAAATTTGTGAAAATGTGTTTGCTTTGTAGGTATAGAAATTATTAAAAGGGCACTTAAAATTCCTGCAATGACGATTGCTAAGAATGCAGGTGTTGAAGGATCTTTGATAGTTGAGAAAATTCTGCAGAGTTCCTCAGAAGTTGGTTATGACGCCATGCTTGGAGATTTTGTGAACATGGTGGAAAAGGGAATCATTGATCCAACAAAGGTAAATAATTCAGCATTTCGAAA
>NC_034594.1:34521547-34530872 GCF_900095145.1 Mus pahari | reverse complement strand
CAGAAGCAGCCTTTCTGTGGAGGGTGGGAATGGTTGTGTACAAAGTAGAGAAGTATCCAATTATGTGACAACCTTTGTGTAATAAAATTTTGTTTAAAGTTTCTGGTTGTGTTACCCTTTCCATGGTCTTGATGGGAGAAATGAAAGCCAATCAGAGGAGCACATTTGGGTGTATAGAAAGAAACAGTCCACCTATAGGCCGTAGTCACTTGCTTTTCCTTGGAGATAGGATTATTGATTTGTAAGGCATAACACTGGTTAGCTTGACTGATTTGGAGCATATTCATAAGTGATCATAAAGAGTGTAGTCTTTCCTCACCATTTTGAAGTTTATGCCATAGTAAAAAGATTTAATGAGCAACTTAGAATTTTAACCAGTTTTCAGTACTTGAATTTTTAAGTGAGTCTAGAATTAACCAGAGATCTTGCCAAATGAATAAACAATATGAGGTTTAATCCCCAACCCTCACTTTACCCCCAAAGAATGAAGATTGTTCATTCCTTGGTGTAAAAGAACCAAGATAGCCAGTTAAAGATACCAGGATGCAGAGAACCAGAAATAGTCTGAAATCAGTTGGCCATTCTATGAAATCAAAAGCTGTAATTCCACAAAGGGTTTATTTGAGTAAAGGAAATTTCCAGAATAAAACAAGCCAGAAATGAAAAGGGAGCAAACACTAGTTCTTTAATTAGTTTAGCTGTGGAAATGTACTTGCATCTATTTGAAAAATGAGTAACCAAGAGGAAAGGAGCCTTGATGTACACTCTGCTTTGAAAAAATTCAATAGTGTTTCCACTGGCAGAGAGCCCAGGGAGATGTGAGTGTCTGAAACCCTTCCAAAGTAATTGCCTGGCCTGATCTCACAGCTGCAGGTACAGTCTGGTCACAGTCAATGTGGAAGTAAGTGCTTAAGGGCTTTTTGATTTGGTCTGGGTGGGTTTTCTCCCCCCCCCCCCCCGCTCTATCCTGGTGACTGTAGACCATGCTGTTCCCCAAGTACTGGGATTGAATATGTGTGCCAGTATTGCCTAGCTTTAGTTTTTATCATTAAACTTTTAAAAAGTATTTTTAGCTGGATATGGTGTGGTATGACTTTCATCCCAGCACTGGGGAGGCAGAGTTTGAAGCCAGTGAATCCTAGGACAGCCAGAGCTACACAGAGAAATCAAGTCTTGAAACCTTGCCTTGAACCGAGGATGAAGGTATGGAGTCTGATCCCTCCCACGGTGATGGTTAATGAAAAAAAAAAAAAAGGCCAGTGGTGACACATGCCTTTAATCCTAGTACTTGGGAGGTAGTGCCAGCAGATCTCTGAGTTAGAGGCCAGCTTGGTCTACAAGTTGAGTACCAGGACAGCCAGGGTTACACAGGGAAATCCTGTCATGTAGAGAAAAATGAAACAACAGAAAATCAACTTGAAAGGCATCACAACCAGCTAGGAGACAACCCCTCAGCATGCACTGGGGTCTTGATTATCAAAGAGAACAACCCGCCCTGACATCGCAGAACCATCCCTGCGCTCCTAGGCTACACAAAAAGGAGAAAGCCAGTTGAGTTTGTGCTTTATCACTCTCAACTTCCTGACTGGATACAATGTGACTAACTGCCTGAAACTCTGCATGACTTCATTTTACACTTCCTCTCAAACTGAGCCAACGGCCTTTATCTAAGTCAATAGGAAACTCAGACATCTGCAATACACAGAAAGGTATAAAAATTGCCCTAGAAAGGCAACCTTTCTTGCACTAAGCACAAAGTGAAAGAGTAACTGGTGGGTTGAATAAAAGAATGGCCCCAAGATCAGCAGTCTCAACTAACCTGGACCCCTGAGATCTCTCAGACACTGAGCCACCCACCAGGCGGCATACACAAGCTTGTTGGAGGTCCCCAACACATACAGCAGAGGTCTGCCTGGTCTGGCCTCATACATCAGCAGCCCCCACACATGGTAAAGAGGGCATTCTGAGGCACAGACTCCTAAAAAGAAAACTGAATTAAGAACAGTTTGCATGAATTCCAGGATAGCCAGAGCTATACAGAGAAACCCTGTCTCGAAAAAACAAAACAAAACAAAACAAAAAAAAAAAAAAAAAGAAAAAAAGAACAGTTTGCAGTGCAGGAAGACTGGGACAAGTGTGTACATGACATACTGGTCTTTCCAGGATCCCTCTGCCCTGACCCATACTTTTCTTTTTGGAACAATTTCACACATGTATTACCCTCTCATTACCATGAAATCTTCTATACAAGTTGTTCTGCTTTGTTTGTTTGTTTTGATGACCCAGAGTTTAATTAAGGTTGCTTGTATGAGCATGGCTTGAGTTTTTAATTTTTTTTATTGGATCATGAGTAATGTACCAGTGAGTACACAGTGAAAAAAATGTCACCCTCTCCCTCCTTCCCTCCCTCCCTCCCTCAGCAAACATTAATTGCCAATAGTCTGTTAGGAAGGGGTTGGCTCTCAGGAGTGGATGTCCTCCACCTTGTGCAGCTGTAAGTTCCTGAGTGCAGAGGCCATGTCTTGTCCAGATGTTCCTTCAGCACTCCTCCCTAACTCCTAGTTCATAGTCTTTCCAGTCTTTCTCACAAAATGTCCCCTGAAGCCTTAGGGGGTAATGTGGAGGTCCCATTTAGGATAAAACACTTGAACCACTCTCAGAACTCTAAAGGTATAAATCTCTGCATTAACTACCACTCAAAAAAAGATGCTCTGATGAAAAGGGTCACAAATCCACAATTAAACATAACTCTGTAAGAAGGCAATTTGACAACATGCCTATTTAACAAAAATAGAGTAGGATATAGTATCAGTATTATGCTCCTACCCTGTGCCCCCAGGGCAAGGGTGATGGCTCAAAGGATAAAGTGCTGGCTGTACATGCATGAGGACCAGCCTTTTTTGGATTTCTGGCATCCATGTAAAAAGTCAGACAGAGATGGCAACATCTGGAATCCCAGCACTTGAGAGGCAGAGACTGGTATCCCAGGGCATCCCATATAGCTCCACTAGCCAGAATCAGTGAGCTCCAGGTTCAGCACGAGATCGCTACAATATCCTGAAGAGCCATCAAGGAAGACACCCAGGATCAACTACAGACCACCATATGCACACATGGCAGCTCAAACTTAGTTTTAGCATTTGGGAAGCTGAGCAAGAGCCTCAGTAATGAGAGCATCTTCCATGCCACATAGTGGCAGATAAGCCAGCCTGGCTTAAAGACACCCCATTAACACTAGATCAAATACCAAAACCCAAATCAAATGCAAGGGACACAATTATATGCAGGTCACTTTGCTCTGGCTGTGTGTGCCTTACTTGCCAGTGGGAAGACCCTGTTTCACTTGTTAAAAGCACAAGTCAAGTCCATGTGAGCAGGCAAGTGTGAGCCCCTCAAAACCACACAGTCAGTGCCTGAGAGGCAGTGACTGAGCAGAGACTGTGAAGCGAATCACACAAGCACCAATTACAGCTGAAAGCACCGTGACTGGAAGTTTAGTATGAAGAGGTGATTTGGTTGTAGAGTGAAAGGAAGAATACTGAGTAAAGGAAGAATGTGTTCAGTTCAGATTTCTCTGTCTCTATGGAAGGTTTCCCCCTTGTTCTGGCAGTGCTGAGGATCACATCGAGGATGAAATTGCACACATGAAAGTATTTGTAAGACATGAAATTCTATAGTAATGTACTTCTGTTGTCTCGGTTGCTGAAGCTGTCAATGCCACACACACCTAGTCACCTGGGGTGAGAGAGTATCAGTCAAAAAATTACTGTAGTCTGACTGGTCTGGGGGTGTGTCTGTGTGACATCCTGACAAGCTGCTGTGGCCTATGCCATGCCTGAGCAGGTGGGTCTGCAGTGTATAAGAAGTTAACTGAACTGAACTGAAGTCAGAAATCCCATCCTCCCAGTCTCTGCTTTAGTTCTTGCCTTTAGCTCCTGTCCTGGCTTCCCTCTGTGATAAACGGTGAACTGAAAGCTGAAATAAACACACTCCTCACAAGTGCTTTGCCCATTAGTAACAGGGAAGCAAACTAGGCCATCTGTCCAAATAGTCATTAAAACAATACAGAAAAAATTTAAATAACAACAGCCAGTGGTGGTGATGGCAGTGATGCTTATAATCACATCACTCTAGATGCAGAGGCAGGAGGATCTCTGTGAGTTCGAGGCCAGCCTGGTCTACAGAATGAGTTCCAGGGCAGCCAGGGATATTACACAGAGAGACCTTATCATGAAAACCAAATAAAAAACAAAAAGATTTAAATAACCGAAGTCACTATACAAAAATAAACAATTTAACTTTATTAAGTCATGACTTCAGCCCTTACACTGATTTGGTTTTTTTTTTTTAAATCAGTTCAGAATATTATTGAAAGTGAATATGCACAATAAATAGAAAATGCCCTGTGCAGTGCTGGAGACATATTAACTACTTACTTATCTGCTGCCTACAGTGGCAGACAAAATTTTGATACACAATCAGCGCAAAGCACCTGGAAGGAAGTTTCAAATGTCTAGAAAAGTAGCTCATAGCTCTGGACCACTCACCAAATAAAACAAAAAACAAAAAACTAAACAAAACAAAAAACAGAACAAAAACCCCACTCAGTACATCTGGGAAGCAACTTCCCAACAACACTGAATTATCTACTGCTATCCACAAGAACAATTTAAAATACCCAAAGTGCTAAGACTTCATTAGCGATACCTCAAATCAAAGTTTTAATGATAAATATATGATAATTCAAATACCCTAAGCCATATGGCACGCCGAATAACAATAAGTTACAAATACTCTGAACCTAATAACTTAAACATGATATGGTTAATATAACACACATTGTATCTCAGCTAACGTTTCATGTAAGGTGAGAATTAAAAGACTTGTTCATCTGTGCACTCAAACGAGGAATGTGGTATCCTAGCAACAGTGATGACATCCGTTATTACAAAGGTGGATGGAGCCTGCAAATGTACATGATACTTAGAGTCACACTTGATTGAAGAAATAATTCTATGTACAAGTGGGTCCATATTCAATGTGCAAATTTTCAACGGAGCAGGCTTAGAATCAAGGCAAGTTTAACAAATGCTTTCTGACTTCTCAATAGATGGTGAAGGACTTCCTAGAAGTGAACAAACTAGGCAAGAGTAGGTGGAGGTGGCTCTTAGGTGTGGTGGATTTCATGAAGCATTAATTCCCGAGGTATGTTTGTCTCTGGACCATAGAGTTTACATGCTCTTCTTTCAAAGGCTGCTACCATTTGTTTCACAACTTCATCGAAGAACAGTGTAGCCAGCTGAGAGTGCAGAAGGGAGCGGAATTCAAAAGAAATCTGTAGGAAAATGTTAAACATTGTTTTACACATTTGCAAGGCACATCTATAATCCTAGCACCCAAGGAGGCTGAGGCAGGAGTACTAGGAATTCACCACTAGCCTAGTATACACAGTGACTTCCAGGTCAGCCTAAGCTGAAAAAATAAACAAGGGCTGAGCAAAGCTAGTCATGGTGCCTCAGGCCTCTAGGTCCAGTTACTTGAGATCCAAGTTCATGACCTGCCTGGGCTAGAGTTTGAACATCTGGAGATGTAGCTTAGTGGTAGAGCGCCTGTCCAACACACACACAAAACCCTGGGTCTAAGGAACAACAGGAAAGTGATATTGCCTATGCATGCACATGCACGTCACCCACAAACCAGTCAGCCAAAGAGTTACAGCTTTACTCATACCCATTGTTGTTCTGGACAGAATTCAAGGCACTTATTTTAAACAGTAGTATTGTAACCTAACATCCTCTGGATATTAAAATACTTTATCTTAGCCGGGCGGTGGTGGTGCATGCCTTTAATCCCAGCAAGGAAGGAAGGAAGGAAGGAAGGAAGGAAGGAAGGAAGGAAGGAAGGAAGGAAGGAANAAGAAAGAAAGATAGATTTTTAACTTTCTCTGATGGACCGACTACAATGCTGACATCAAGAAAGAAAGAAAGAAAGAAAGAAAGAAAGAAAGAAAGAAAGAAAGAAAGAAAGAAAGAAAGAAAGAAAGAAAGAAAGAAAGATTTTTAACTTTCTCTGATGGACCGACTACAATGCTGACATCAAACCTAGAGCTTCCAGTGAGCCACACTCTGAGTCCTAGCCTGTATTTTTTTCCTTTCTTGTTCTTGATACTGGGACTTTTTAAACACTGGGCAAGCTCTCAACTTTTCTATTTTGAGATAGGGTCTCACTAAGTTGTCTAGGCTAGGTTCAAAGTCACTGAGTGCAGGCACCGAACTCCTTCTTGCCTTAACTTCTGCAGTAGTTGGGATTACAGGCCTATACCACTAGGAATGGCTTCTAGCGTTTCATTGTTAAATAATTTTGTTTGTTTGTTTGAGACAGGGTTTCACTGTGTTGCTTTGGCTTCCTTGGAATTCCTATGTGGACCATGGTAACCTTGAACATAGAAATAAGCTTGCCTCTGCCTCCTGAGTGTGGGATTTAAAGTGTGTGCCACCACACCTGCCTAAATTACTTTCTTGTAATGCTGAGAGGGCTCAGTGGGTAAAACCAGCTGCTGCTAAGCCAGATGACCTCAGTTTCAGCCTTAGGACCTGAGTATCAGAAAGACACAACTGACTCTCTCAAGCTGTCCTCTGACCTTTACACAGGTAATAAATGAAAATGTAATAAAATAAATAAAAAATAGCAGAAACAATATAAAGGATTTTTCACATACTCATCACTCCAAAATTTCCTATTTGTCTTATAACCATATAGCCATACAATTGTCAAAATCAGAAAATTATCAGTTAGTAGGTAATAATGCTATAATTTAAAGTATCCAGATTGTTTGCATTTCCAATCGTCCTGTGAATGTCCACTTTCAGAGTGCATCCAAGGCTCTGTGTGCTGTACTGTGTTATTTTCCTGAGACAGGGTTTAACTGTACAGCCTTAGTTGGCTTCCAGCTTGTGGTCCTTCTGCCTTAGCCACAATACTGCAGAAATTACAGGCATGCCCTGGCTCTTAACTTTTTAATGAAAGTAATTCAAGAGCCGAAAAAAAAAAGAATATACCATTTACCCTAAATTATCAACATTCCTTAGGATTTCAGACCTGACTCACAAGTACAGAGAAAACTCATTTCCTCTTGGAAAACCAGTTAGAAATGGCTTTGCATTTACCACAGCAGAAGTGATATAAGCAAGACAATTAGGAGATTCTAGATTACCTATTGATTGATTGATTGATTGATATACTGTCTCACTATGCAGTCTTGTCTGGCTTAGAACTCACTCGCTATGTACCAGGTTGGGCCTGAACTCATACAGGTCGCCTGCCTCTGTACCCTCAGTGTTGGCATTAAAGGCACATGCCATCAAACCTGGCAGGAGCCTCTAAATTAAAAATCATGTTCTCCTTTCAATATTATTTCTGCATCTAATATGGAATACATAGATTTAATCTGATGCTATTTTTAGACTTCTAATAAGTTTAAATGTCTTTAGTATTGAATAGTGAAATTATATATGTTTGGTTTTGCTTGTTTTTCAATGTATCTACTTATTTTCATTTTAGAGTTAAGAAAAATCTCTGTAGCTTTTGCTGTTGGCAAAAGGCTCAAAGCATAAAAGAGTCTGAAACACGCCGGGTGTGGTGGTGCAAGCCTTTAATCCCAGCACTCGGGAGGCAGAGGCAGGTGGATTTCTGAGTTCGAGGCCAGCCTGATTTACAGAGTGAGTTCCAGGACAGCCAAAGTTACATAGTGAGACACTGTCTGGAAAAACAAAACAAAAACAAAAACAAATCCCAAACCAAAATGGGTACTATTAGCTGTGTGGTTTATATCTGCTATAATCCTAACACTTAAGAGACTAAAGGATGATAGTGAAGTTGAGGCCAGCCCAAGCTATGCAGTAAACTGCAGTCTAGCCCAGGCTACAAGCAAAACCCTGCCTCAAAAAATGCATAAACTGGGGCTGGCAAGATGGCTCAGTGACACTTAGCACCAGGGACACATATGGTAGAAAGACAGAACAAACCCTTGACCCCTGACCTCTACCTGTGTGCTATGGCACACACACATAAACAAGAACTTTACAATGGACTTACTGAAAAATCCAAGGTACAAGTTCTTGGATAGCCAGGAAGACCTGGGCTAAAACGCCAAATAGTCTCCAAATGATTGAAAAGTTTCCCGTCAGTACAAGATGCCTAGAACAAAATGGAAAGAAAGAAACAAGTTAAATACCTTTGATATGAGCAAGAATCTACAATGAATCAGCTCTGAATACAAGCAAAAAAGATGTCTAGGATCCACAAGACTGTCCACTGCTCTCTCTTGCATGTGTTCACCCAATGTGCTACTTACTTCTGTGGGGACGTAACTGCTCAAGTGTGCTGACCACAGGCATCTTTCTCAATCGCTAGCCATCTTTTTGAGAGAGGGTCTCTATGATGTAGAAGCACACTGGAGACAAATCTCTGCCTATCCATAATGGATGATTTACTTTAGGTTATCAGGGTAGCGTGATTCCCAGAACCAGGACCCTGGACTTAAAAAAAGGAGGAACTAAAGGACCGACATTCGTTGCTCCCTGAAATTTTTTTTTTTTCCTCTGAACAGAGACTCTGGTGTGGGTTTTCACAAGATGATCAGTGAATTCCTGATAAGGAGACTTGGTGAAGACAGTCTCTCTCCAGAGGTCAGGGGTCAGGTAGCTGTAAGTCTTGGAGTTGGCATCAAAGGTGGTCTTGGCAAAGCTGCCCAGGGCGGCAGTGCAGCCTCTGGCTGAAGTGTAGCAGTCAGCTATACTGGCCATCATCAGTAGCTTCTTGGGCATAGAATCAAAGACAATGCCAGTGCCTCTGGGGGCAGGGATGACATGCTCAGCACAGAGCCACAGCGGCCTGTCACCTTGCATGTAACAGTATGGAGCTTGCCAATCTTGTTCCCACAGTAGCTTCTCTGCACAGGGACGATGGAAAGCTTGGCCAAGATGATGGCCTCTTGGATGGCAGTGGCAACCTCCTTGGAGCATTTAACGCCAAGACCAACGTGACCATTGTAGTCCCCAATAGCTATGAATGCCTTGAACCTGGTCCGCTGGCCAGCCCGAGTCTGCTTCTGCACTGGCATGGTTTTCAGAACCTCATCCTTTAGGGATGCACCCAGGAAAAAGTCAATGATCTCAGACTCCTTAATGGGCAGGGAGAACAGGTTGATCTCCTCCAAGGATTTGATCTTCATGTCCTTAACCAGGAAGCCCAGCTTGGTGACAGGGATCCACTCCTTTGTCTTCAGCTTTACCTCCACGAGCCTCGACCATGACAGCGGGGGGGG
>NC_034594.1:34518364-34520452 GCF_900095145.1 Mus pahari | reverse complement strand
CCTGGAACTCACTCTGTAGACCAGGCTGGCCTCAAACTCAGAAATCCTCCTGCCTCTGCCTCCCAAGTGCTGGGATTAAAGGCGTGCGCCACCACGCCTGGCTTGACTTCACTCTTTTATTTCAGAGTTCTCTATACAGTTTTCCAGAAAGTCTGGTTCTGATTCTTTGCTGTGACTAATTTTTCTGATTTTTTTCAGTGCACACTAAAAAAAGAAAGAAAACAATAAAAATCAAAGAAAAAAAGAAAAATAAGGAAAGAGGGGAGGGATGGCAGAATGCACATCCATAACACCTAAAACTAAATCCCGGAAGGACGGCGATTATCCTATAGAACTCAGCTTGCCCTGAACTTGCACCTTTAATTCCAACACCCAGAAAACAGAAGGTGAAGCTCTATGAGTTTGAGGCTAACCTGGTGTGATGGTTTGTATATTCTTGGGCCAGGGAGTGGCACCATTTGGAGGTGTGGCCTTGTTGGAGTAGGTGTGAGCTTAAGACCCTCACCCCAGTTGCCTGGAAGTCAGTCTTCCACTAGCAGCCTTTGGATGAAGATGTAGAACTCTCAGCTCTGCCTGTGCCATGCTTGCCTGTATGCTGCCATGTTACCACCTTGATGATAATGGACTGAACCTCTGAGCCTATAAGCCAGCCCCAATTAAATGTTGTTTTCATAAGACTTGCCTTGGTCATGGTGTCTGTTCACAGCAGTAAAACTCTAACTAAGACACCTGGTCTATGATAAATTTTAGGTCAGCTCAAGTGAAGCCCGCAAAAAACAAAAAAACAAACAAACAAAAAAGGCTGGGTACCTTTCTTCATAAAAATGGTCCTCTGACAAGGGTAACATGGTTACATGATGTGACAGTACCTGGCAGGATAAGGATACTCTTAACAGTGTTAACATTTTTCATTTAGAGGATTAAAAAAAGACTCATTCATTATATGTATGTTTTTGCTTGCATATATGTATTTATACCAAGTGCATGCAGTACCCAGAAGCTAGAAGAGAGCTTTGGATCCCTTGAAACTGCTGTCACAGCCAGGAGTAAGCTTTGGATCCCTTGAAACTGCTGTCACAGCCAGGAGCAAGCCACCACGTGGGTGCTGAGAACTGAGCCAAGTCCTCAGAAAGAGCAGCGTAACAAGGAGCCATCTCTCTGCTCACACTCTCCTCCTTAACACTTCTTTGCTCGCTGTCTTACCACCACTCCTCCGACTTACAAAACATACTCGTGTGTGTGTGTGTGTGTGTGTGTGTGTGTGCATGCATTCAACAAACCCATTTTACCCACTGTATGGTAAAGTCATACATTGAAAATATTAAATATGCTAATTTTTCTTTCTTTTTAAGATAGGCTTGCTTTATAGCCAGCTAGCCTCAAATTTAGACTCCACTTGTCTAAGCCTCTTTACTGTTAGGATTGCAGGCATGTGTTACCATGTCCTGTTTTAACGATGCAAAAATGAAACCATTTCCTACTTCTGTGGGCCAGATGACCTATCTAGTGATCTAGCAGTCTTCAGCAAGAGAAAACCTTACCTTTACCAAATGCGGTTTTACCAAGGTTACTATTGATGTGTATCTCTCCAAAACAGGTGGGAACCCAACTTCTAATCTGGTTTTACAATATCCAGATCTCCTTGATATTATATCTGACTTTTTACACCAAGGAACGAAATGCTGATAGTCCTCCATTCCTGATACTACATCATACATTTCTTGCATTGAGTACCTAAAAAGAAAGATAAATACTATTAACAACTAGTTCGATGAGATGAGTTTTAAAAAGAATATAAATAAACGACATGATGGAATGGCAACACAGGAAGTAAAAAGACCTTAAATAGACATATATGGCAGAGGTCACAACTGGAACTCAGGTGTACTTTAAAAATTCTTAATTACTGTCAACATTTTAAAATTGTTGCATTGGGTATGGTAGGGCTTGCCTGTAATTCCAGCTCTGGAGAAACTAAGGCAACAAAATTCAAGATTTTAAGCTGGGCGTGGTGGCTCACGCCTTTAATCACTTGGGAGGCAGAGGCAGGTGGATTTCTGAGTTCGAGGCCAGCCTGGTCTACAAAGT
>NC_034594.1:34512640-34517394 GCF_900095145.1 Mus pahari | reverse complement strand
TGGAATGTCTGAAGACAGCTACAGTGTACTTACATATAAAAAATAAATAAATCTTAAAACCTGAAGGGTACATATTGATGAGTTTCAATCCCTAAGAATCAACCCAGGGGTTAAGAATGAAGCTGTTCTTGCCAAGAACCTGAGTTTAATGCCCAGCACCCATACTGGGCACCTCACATCTGTCTGTTCCAGAACACCTTCTAGACCCCAGTGATGCCTGCATTTGCATGCACACACCTCTATCCCACATACACATGTGTAAAAAATAAAAATCATAAAAAACCCAGAGTTCAGTAATATAGCCTATTAAAAAACAAAAAAAGAAACAAAAATCAATACTTTTTTTATATTAACAATAACCAATTAGAAAACTTCAGCATAGAAATACAAAATACCAAACCAAATTAAACAAAAGCTTCAGGGCTCGAGCATGACTATGATGGTTTGAATCAAAATGGTCCGCATAAACTCACAGATTTGAATGCTTAGTCATCAAGAACTGGTACTATCTGAGAAAGATTAGAACAATTTGGAGGTATGGTGCCTTGTTGGTGTAAGTGTGGCCTTACTGGAGGAAGTGTATCCCCTGGGTGTGGACTTTGAGGTTTCAAAAGTCTATGGTGGGCCCAAGTTCTCTCCCTGCCTACAAATCAGGATGTAGTTCTCAACTACTCCAGCACTAAGTCTGCCATGCCTCATGCCACACTTCCTGACAGGATGATAATGAACTGAACCTCTGAAATTGTTAGCAAGACCCCAATTAAATGCTTTCTCTTTTAAGAGTTGCCTTGGTCATGGTGTCTCTTCCTACCAATAGACCAGTAACTAAGACAATGACCAAATAACAATAAACTCTTGAATAGAGATAAAAGGCAAACTGACCGAGAGCCATACAGTTACCGTTCTTGCTCATAAAGACAAGGAAGCATGGTGGCACATACCTATAATGCTAACACTGTAAGAGGCTCTGGTAGGAGGGTTGCCAAAAGTTCGAGCCTGGCTTTCCTACACAATCAAGTACCAGGCCAGTCAATGCTACACAGCAGAACCCTGTCTCAAAACCCAAATAAGTAAATAAATAAATGCTGAACACAGTTAAAATATAACTTACCACACAATTATAATTTAACCATAAATTACAAAAAAGTGTTTTAAACAGGGTAGTGGTGGTGCACACCTTTAATCTCAGCTAGGAAGGCAGCAGCAGGCAGATATCTGAGAGTGAGGTCAGCCAGGGCTACACAGCCAGGGCTACACAGAGAAACTGTCTTCAGCCCCTCTCCCCCCTCAACACAAGGGAGTATTTTGGCTTTCTACAGAATTTGAGCCTTCATATTTAGTCTTTATAATTATGAAGGAATAACAAAAAACTGTAAATCATAAATTATTCCCTTTAAATGTCAAGGTCAAATCTATCCTATACAGATAATATAACATTACAGTCTTTTTTTTAAAAAAATGGCATTCTCTCTTTTTTAAAAAAAAGATTTATTTAATGTATATGATTACACTGTAGCTATGGATATATTCAGACACACCAAAAGAGGACATCAGATCCCATCACAGATGAGCCACCATGTGGTTGTTGGGAATTGTACTCAGGATTTCTGGAAAAGCAGTCAGTACTCTTAACTGCTGAGTCATCTCTTCAGCCCAATATTACAGTTTTTTAACAGTATGTATAAAACAGCAAGGGCTATAGACAGGCTTACATAGCAGAGTGATCTGTAGAAAGAGAGAAAGCAGCATGCTACTCTATAAAAATTTACAAGTGTGCTTTAATAAAATTACTATATACAAACCCTATAATTCTTCTCTCTGAATAATCCTTTCGTTTATTTACTAATGGCGCAGTGATTTTGAAGAAGGTTCTTGCACAGATCTCTTTAGGCAATACTGAGGCACATGGTGGAAGGGTTCTGTTCATCAGTGTACCACAGGGAGCTAAATATCTAAAAAACAACATTTAAAACACTTTAGATAAAAACTAAACAACAAATTATACCGGCATTATAATAAGCAATCATATTCTAGAAGTTTGCCATTTTAGAGTATCCTGAGACACAGGCATAGATTCTGAAGATATATGTCCTAGATAGCATAGAAATAAAATCATAGGCTGGCAGTGTAGTTACCATCTCAGACCTGACTTGAGCTAGTACCTGTGTATTACAACATACTCTTGTCATAGGCTTGTAACAAATTCACACGTTGGTTTCTTAAGCCCCACAAGACACCCTTACCTAATCCTGATCATACTCCTAAGAAAACCACATATGCTTAAAACAAATTAGCAGGTTTCCTGATCAGTATGCCTATTTGGTTATACTGCTCTGGGCATCTATTTTACACACTATTAAGCATGAGGGGTTGAGAGCTCAATGATAGAGCTGGTTGACATGTTCATGGCCCTGGGTTAGATCCAACACCTCTCCCCTTCACCTGCCCCATACAACTAGCTGCATACACAGTCAAGCCAACAAGTGAGTTACTGTAACATATCGAAAACACACTTTTTAATCACTAATATTCCAAAACTACTCTTTCAAATAATCTATTACAATAAAGGCCAGAACACAAGATAATGTAATACTTTTATGCATTTACAAGCCATTTTTGTTGCCTTTTTGTTTTTTGTTTTGTTTTGTTTTGTTTTTTTGCGATCCAGTCACTTGGTATTTCCTGGGCTGAGGCTGGTATGAACTTTCTGAGCACGAGTCTCGGACCATAAGCAGCAAAGCAACATTAATCAGTAATATAAGCAGTATGTCCTGCTTGAAAAGCTATCTTTTGAGGATAAACTACCTGATTTCACAGTTTCAACGTGTTTGTGTGAGCTTTGGAGGTGAAGCATGGCTGCTAGTTTCTGTTTGTTTTTGAGATAAATCTTACCTTGTAGCTCTGGCTGATGTGCAACTAGCTACATAGACCAGGCTGGCCTCCAAAGCACTAGGCCTGGCCTCCTGGTTGATATTTTAAAGTCTTCATTCAACCGAAATGTTCTGAAGCCCAAGTGTTGGACTTTCTCCTCTGTAATGTATACACACATTGATTCATTTCAAATACCAATTTCCCTTTTTTGGTCCTGAGACAGGGGTTCACTTTGTAGTTCGGGGTTGGCCTTGAACCCACCGCGATCCTAACTTAGCTTTACTGCTAAAATTACAGGTGTGAGCCGCCACTCCGAGTTAATTTAAATTTTTGAGAATACTTTATTACAGTCTTATTTGTAATAGAAATAACTGCACAGTAAACTTATAGTGTCCTTCAGGTCTCTAGGTTCATCTCCACTTAAAGGACCAAGCAGGAAAACCGAGGACAGAGCCATCTTCAAGGTTACAGGACCTCAAAGTTACAGTGTAGTGAAAAAAAAAAACAACAGGTCCTTTTTGTTGGCTGCGTTTCATTTTGCAAGCGCTGAGTGGCCGGGGTCAAAGAACTCCACAGCAAGTGAGAGAGCGTCTGACAGGCGGTTCACCGCCAGGACACGCACTCCCACGGCCCCGGAGCCCGCAGCCCTCCGGCGCAGTTAAAACTTTCCCGACGGCCGCCGCCCACCTCGAGGAGACCGGAAGGGCGGGAGCCGGAGGCCCGGCTGCTTGTCGGTGCTCCCCGGGCCGTCTCGTCGCTGACTCACGCCGATAATATGAGGTGCACGCAGGCCAGCCGGCCGAGCGCCGCGCCCCGGGTCTCCGGAGCCGCCTAGGGTCAGCGCCCCGGCCACAGGCCCGTCCCGAACCCGCCGCCCGGAAAACCTCCGCTCGCTACCTGACGTTGCGTGCAGACCCCCGCGCCGGGGCTTCCGTCACGGTGGTGGACTTCGGATGGCACCCCGATGCCACCCTCGCCAGGGCCCTCTGACTGGTCCGAGCTGCCATGATCATCTTCGTGAAGCCGGTAGCCGACGCCGGCACCCGGACCGAGGCGCCGCCCTCGGGGGGGGCCCGGCGGGAGGGCTCCTGCGCCTCTCAACCAATCCGCGAGCCCTCTGGGCAGCTGGACACGCCTCTTCCCACTAAGTCCCTCCCAACCCCATGACGCCACGCTTACGCTAGGCTGACGCACGCGTCCAGCCAGCCAATCAGAGAGGCGCGGGTCTCCAGGACAAGCTCTGCTCCTGCCAGGAGGCTGCGCACTTATGTAATCTTCGTGACGAACTCCTGGGTTCACCTAGGGTCCGGGTTTTTTCCTGGAGCTATTTGCGGTCGAGTCTCGAGGCTCGGCTCGTGAGGGCCGCCCTGCCGGGGGAGGAAAGCCCAGGAGCTGGCTAATTATGTAACTGCCTCCCACAGCCACCCCACCCCGGCTCCTCCCCTCCCAGCGCTGGCCCAGCGTGTTGTCACTCCTGCTGCCAAGTCTGGCATATTTTACTGTGTAATGACGATCTGAAACGGTACCTGCTGTGCTGACCCTGAGGGGTGGTTCAGAGAGCAACTTAGGGTCATGCCACCCCAAACAGGCTCAGTGACCTGTCAGTTCTAGCTGCCTTCTTCCTACGTGGCCAAGATTTGGTGTAGTGTTGCTTTTATGATCTAGGTCTTCCTCATTCTAGACAAAGCAACAACTTTGCTTGCCACATTCAGGGATTGGATGAGGTCCTGATTTACATATACTTATGTATGGGGGAGGGGCACACGTAACAAACACGCGTGTGGAGCCAGGCGTGGTGGCGCACACCTTTAATCCCAGCACTCGGGAGGCAGAGGCAGGTGGATTTCTGAGTTCGAGGCCAGCCTGGTCTACAAAGTGAGTTC
>NC_034594.1:34508482-34512330 GCF_900095145.1 Mus pahari | reverse complement strand
TTAATGATTAGCCATCTCGCTGGCTCTAATACAGTTTTTAAAAAAATAGGGGCCGGGCAGTGGTGGCGCACGCCTTTAATCCCAGCACTTGGGAGACAGAGGCAGGCGGATTTCTGAGTTTGAGGCCAGTCTGGTCTACAGAGTGAGTTCCAGGACAGCCAGGGCTACACAGAGAAACCCTGTCTCGAAAAACTAAGAAAAGAAAAAAATTATATTTTATTACTATATGAATGTACGTGTGATGTGTATTTGGCTCATAAAAGTCAGAGGGCAGATTTGTGAAATCACCTTTTCTCCTTCAATCTTTATGTGGGTTCCTGGATGTCCAATTAGGGTCATCAGACTTGAACAGCAAACTCTACCCAGTAGGCCATCCTGCCTGCTGCATTTGGTTAACAGTTTTGAGGAATAAATGAGATTGTTGGTTAAACATAGGCAATAAATATTTTGAAAGACTGACTAGATGCTGGAGGTGTATGAGTCTGTCTCCTCACAGAGCTCATATTCCAAAGGGGAAGATGGAATTAATGTGTAATGCAATATCGGGTAATTACATAACTTGTATGTGGTGGTTTGAATATGCTTGGCCCATGGGAAGTGGTACTATTAGGAAGTGTAGCATTGTTTGAGTAGGTGTGGCCTTGTTGGAGGAAGTGAGTCACTGTAGGGGTGGGCTTTGAGGTCCAAAGCTTAAGCTTTACCTAGAGCAGAAGAGCCCCTCCTCCTGGCTGCCTGGAGCATCTCTTCCCACCTCCTTCTGGATCAAGATGTAGAACTCTTGGCTTCTCCAGGATCATGTTTGACTGGACACTGCCATGCTTCATGCCATGATAATGGACTGAACCTCTAAAACCAGCCTCAATTAAATGTTGTCCTTTATAAAAAAGTTGCTTTGGTCATGGTGTCTCTTCATACCAATGGAAACCCTGAGATGTATAGAATTTAAAAAAAAAAAAAAGTAGAGCACAGCTTCCTGTGCCTGTAGTCCTGGCACTAGAAATACTGAAAGAAAAATTACCCAGGCTAGATTGAACTGCACAGGGAGATCCTCAAAAACATTTAAGTTGAAATGATGAAGCTGGAGAGATAGTTCAACAATTAAGAGTTGCTATTGCAGGGGAGACCAGTTCCATTGCCAGAATCTATGTAAGGTGGCTCACAACATCAGAAACAGTTGGAGGATATCTGTTAACCTCTTCTTCCTCTGCAGGCACTGACACACACACACACACACACACACACACACACACACACACACACTAAGGGTAAGGACTAGGGGGGCTCTCAAGATAAAGGTGCTTTTGGCTAAGCCTGACAACACATACTATAAATTCTTAAAGGCTTTAAAAATAAAAATGAATCTTTACTTAAATCCCAGCACTCAGGAGGCAGAGGCAGGCATATCTGTGTGAGTCTGAGGCCAGCTCAGTCTAAAGAATGAGTTCCAACACAGCAAGGGCTACACCAAGACATCCTGTCTGGAAAAACCACTGAATAGATAAGTAAATTTGTTAAAAAGATTTATTTATTATATGTAATTACACTGTAACTGACTTCAGACACTCCAGAAGAGGGCGTCAGATCTTGTTAAGGATGGTTATGAGCCACCATGTGATTGCTGGGATTTGAATTCTGGACCTTCAGAAGAGCAGTCGGGTGCTCTTACCCACTGAGCCATCTCACCAGCCCCCAATAAATAAATATTTTAAAATTACTGTAAGAAGAAGGAAAGAGAAGAAAAAAACATTAAATAAATAAATTAGGTGGGTTGCTGTTTTTATTTGTTTATTCTGATTTATACAAAGCCCCTCTCATGCCCAGTCTGATGTTTCATTCTTGAGCTCAGGGAATTCTCCTCTATCAGCTTACTCAATAGCTGGGAGGACAGAAGACTAATATTTTATATAGGGTGGACAGGTGGACCTCTGAGACAGTGATACTGAATGCATACTGATATATAACCATACACATGTGCATGCATATACATAAATACACAAATAAATGTAAAACAATAGTACTTACTCAATTCCTTACCCTCTTTTCCTGTTTCTATCCTCTCTCATATCTCTCTTCCTTAACCTAACTCCTCTTTGTCCTATAAGACTGACCAGAGTTACATTATCATGTTCATCTGTTCGTGTTGTCATAACAGAATACCTGGTCTGGGGTTTGAATTCAATAGTAAAGTTGCCTGGTGTGCATCCTGTCCCACTCCCCCAAAATAACATCTGAGACTAGGTAATTTATGAAGGTAAGAGATTTGCTTCTCTTGTGATGGTTTGGATCTGAGTGGAGAAGCTGGCACATGTACAGAGGGATGTTACATGGTAAGAGAAGCAGCCAGGTGTTGTGGTTTAAAGGATAATAAGTCCCCATAGGCTCATGTGTTTGAATGCTTGGTCCATAGTTGGTGGAACTGTTTGGTAAGGATTAAGAAGTGGACTTGTTTTCATTGGATTTGGGCACTGATATTTCAAAAGGCCATGTCATTCCAGTTAGCTCTTCCTTTCTTCCTCCCACTACCCTCCTATTCTTCCTTTCCCTCACTCTCCCTCTCTTTCTCTCCCTCCCTTTCCAAGTAACTTTTGGATTAGGGTGTAGTAAGCTCTTAGGTACTATTCCCAGCCATGACAGACATGGACTGACCTTCTGAAATTAAATATTTTGGTATTGGTGTCTCTTCACGGCAATAGAACAGTAACTAATACCAGGTTAAGCTTGTTTGTTTTTTGAATTGTTTTATTAGATTTGTTTTATGGGTGTGGCCTGTACATATATATATATATATATATATATATATATATATATATATATGAATGTTGCTTGTAGAGGCCAAAGTACAACCTCAGGTGTCATTCCTTTGAAGCCACACATACTGGTTTGTGTTTATGTTTTATTCATTGTTTTTCTTTTTTGATCACAGTTTCTCTGTGAACCTGGAGAAAGACTCAAAAGGTTGGAGGTGACTAATCACTAACTAAAGCTTAAGTGGAAAAGCTGGAGGGCTTTAGAGTTTCATTTCCTGCTCTGGAGACCAGAAAAGACTGATGATCAGACCTAAGATCTGACTAGCATAGTTTCAGATTGGGGGAAAATTTCAGCTTCAGCATATCTGTTATACTATGTTGCCCCACTTGGGAAAGGACTGTCATCCTGGAAAGGGATGTGAACCGAGGCCCCCAGTCCTCTGAACCAATGGAAGTGGGCTAATCTTTCTTGTGAAAAAAAAAAAACAAAAACAAAAACAAAAAACTTGGTTTTGTGTGACAATGCAGAAACCTGCGCCTCATGAGATAGTGTCCTGTTCTAAAACTTCCTTTACTTTCCCTCCTGGGCACCAGACCAACAACTGGGATTAAGTCATTCAGTACTGAGCCAGGAAAGCCCTGTATGCACTTGTGAGGAGAAGAGGGGAACTCCGATGTGAAATCTAGCTGATAGGTACAGCTATGGTGCAGTAAGACAGGCATGAATGGCTGTGTGGTGGAACAAGAAGGGGTTAAAATTCCACTTAAACATTTTCCATTAGAGCTAGAACCTTAGAGGGGACAGGAAACATTTTACAGGCGTGCCTGTCAGAATAAGGTGGTTTGGGGCTGGAGAGATGGCTCAGCCATCTCTTAACCGCTGATCCATCTCTTAACCTCTCTTCCAGAGGTCCTGAGTTCAATTCCCAGCAACCATGTGGTAGCTCATAACCATCTGTAATGAGATCCATGCCTGCCGGCCGTGGTGGTGCATGCCTTTAATTCCAGCACTTGGGAGGCAGAAGCAGGCAGATTTCTGAGTTCAAGGCCAGCCTGGTCTACAGAGTGAGTTCCAGGACAGCCAGGGCTATACAGAGAAAC
>NC_034594.1:34505559-34508362 GCF_900095145.1 Mus pahari | reverse complement strand
AGAGAGAGAGAGAGAGAGAGAGAGAGAGAGAGAGAGAGAGAGAGAGAGAGAGAGATCCATGCCCTCTTCTGGTGTGTCTGAACAGAGTGACAGTGTACTCATATACATAAATAAATCTTTTTTAAAAAAAGAATAAAGATGTTTTAATTGCTTGTACAGAAGCTGCCTGGTGCCTCTGTAACAATTAGTATAAGAGCCCTTAGCCTGGACAAAGTTTGTCTCAAAAGTCAAAATGGGGCTGGAGAAATGGCTTAGTAGTTAAGAGTACCTATTTGTTGGTTGTTTATTTATTTGTGTGTGGTTTACGCTCATGAAGAGTGTTTTGATAACACTCTTTAAAAAGGAAAAATACAAAATGCATGGTTTAAAGAACAAAAGGTCACCAGGAAGCACAATGGAACTAAACCCAGTGTCCACAGAGATAAACAGATTATGGAGTGGTGACTTTGGGGCAAGATCCCACCCAGCTAAGCTTCCTGTATATGCACTTGCCCATTGAATAAGGAATAGTTATATCATGTTATGTGTTATTACTACTTGGTTATTTTTTTCATTTGGACTTTTAATCTAGAATGAACCACAATCCAGATATGGATGACACACTTTTTTGACCTGGATCATGAGGAATAGTGGCCATGAAAAGCTTAGGCCCAGGCATGATGGTACATTCCTTTAAGTGCAGGAGACAGAAGCATGCAGTTCTCTGAGTTCAAGATCAGTTTACAGAGCAAATCCCAGGACAGCCAAGCTTAGGCAGTGAGGGATATAATAGAACAAAGGGGGGGGGGGATGTTCCAGGCCCAGCAAGCAGTAGAACTTGGCATTGGCTTTAGAGTCAAGAGTAGAAAGAGACTGCTGGGAGAGTTGGTGCTGGTTTGCTGGAGCTAAGAAATTAGCGTTGATTAAGAAGAGACCAGCATCACTGAGGTGACATCTTCTAGGAAGTGTTTTCTGAGAGGACAGTGAAACTGTGTTTCAGAGACAGCTGAAATTATACCTTATGCTGCAGCTGGACGTGGAAATGTGTGAGAGTCATCTAGGTGGTACTGTAAGGCTTTGACAAGATAAAAGAAATCATTAAAACCCTAGATTGATGAAATAGATTCTATTGCTGGTGAAGGGAAAAAGTTTATTACGCCCCAGTAGCTTAGAAACATTTGTATAGTTTGAATACTTTTTGAATTTGTGTTTGTGCAGGCCCTGATTGTTGTGTGAACTCATGCGTTTGCTGATTGTTATAGCTTTTTGCCAAGAATTTGTGGGCTTTGGTTGCTAAGCTACAGGTGAAAAACCTCCCTGGAAACCTGCTCCTGCACAGGATTCCAACCCCTCACCCCTCCTATACCCACTCTTTGTAAATCATCTCAAATCAGGAAGCTAAAACTTGTCAGATTGATGGCCCAAGGCCATGTGATTTGGAAATCCCCTATTCCCTCCTCCCTTCTTCCCCCTGGAGGGTCCATAAAAAGAAAGGTCCCTCTCCCCTTGGGGTCGACTCTACCCCCTGTGAATTGACCCCAGAGCTCTGGCACCCCAAATAAAGCCTTATGTGATTTGCATTAAAGACAGTCTCTTGTGAGTTGGGGGGGGGCGTCTGCGCTATCCCAAGACTAGAGCAAGGATCTCCCCATTTTCAGGGGTCCTACCAGGTTTTAAAGTCATGAAGGGGTCATGGAAAATTGCTCAGGTTGGCACTGTGAGAGGCTAGGAAAGGCCATTGGTGAAGGTTCAGCATCAGTTGATGGACCAGGACTGAGGGGATCATGCAAAGAAGTTGAGTCTTGGCACCTAAAAAGAGAGTATATGAGAGGCTATTGGTGAAGCTTAGTTTCAGTGGAAGACCCCAGCATATTGGGAATGCCAGTTCCATGGGATGACACTAAGAACAGCGGGCAGACCCTAGAGTGCTACAGCGCGTAGAGCTAGAGCAGTGACCTAAACTCTTTGGAGGAGCCCAAACGATCATGTGTGGATCCCAGACATTGGAACAAGAAGCTGTAACATTAAATTGCCTGGAGACCCCAAGATGTTAGAGATACAAGAGCCACGGAAAAATGCTAACAGAGGAATCAGCCCCCCCCCCCCCCAAAAAAAAAGAATTGTGTTGCAGTCAGCAAAGGTAAAAGGAGTTAGGCATCAGACATGGAGATGCAGAGTTTGGAATTGAATTAACCCAGATGGTTTTTGGTATTTCTTTGGTCCAGGATTTCTCCACTGTGACATTTTGAAATGGTATATATATCCTGTGATATTGGAGGCAAGTGATCTGTCTTTTGGTTTTGATTTTATAGGGGATTTCATGATTCTCAGAAGAGACTTTGAACTTTGAACTTTTAACATTGTTGAGACTATTATAGACTATGGGACTCTTGAAATTGAACTAAATGTATTTTGCATTATGCTATGACTATGTATGGCCCCCATAGACTCGTGTGCTTGAACAAGTCTATGGGGGCCAGGGAGTGGAATGTGGTAGTTTGAATATGCTTGACCAAAGTAGTGGCACTGTTAGGAGATATGACCTTGTTGGAGGACGTGTGTCACTATGGGAATAGACTTTGAGACCCTCCTCACAGCTGTCTGGAAGCCAGTCTTCTCCTGTTTGCCTTCAGAACATGTTGTAGAAATATTTACTCTCAATTGGGGTTTCTACCCCTGCCTTTTGACCATTCAATTCCTGGATAAAAGACTTTTTTTTTTCTTTTTGGTTTTTGGAGACAGGGTTTCTCTGTATAGTCCTGGCTGTCCTGGAACTCACTCTGTAGACCAGGCTGGCCTCGAACTCAGAAATCTGCCTGCCTCT
>NC_034594.1:34495646-34504384 GCF_900095145.1 Mus pahari | reverse complement strand
ACAAGAGGCCGCAATATCAGGGTTCCTTCAGCAGAATCTTGCTGGCATGAACATTAGTATCTAGGTTTATCATAATCTATTTTGTAGTTCCACTGTGGCTCCTGAGTCTATGTGGCACTGGGGGGTAAGGATGGTCTGAGCCACCCATTGGAGGTGCTAAGTGAACTGAAAGGAATACTGGTGGTAGGTAGTTAGGGAAGTAGTTAGTTCTGCTATTCTAGTGGCAACACCAGTGGTTATGCCCAAGACTACAAGAAAGGGTAGGACCTGAACATTTATTTGTCATGCCATGTGTGTGATGGAAGCTAGCATGGGTTCTCTACCAGGTACCACCTTTAGCCCCAGACCACCCCAGAGTAGTCAGGGGTAAACTTGAGTACTGCAGAGGATTGAGGCATTGCGTACATTTGGACATAGGGGCTGGGCAGTAGTGCTCAGGGCATTATTACAGCTTGAGGAATCCAGTGTGCCCATAAAGTGTGACCCTGAGGAGTCAAAGCAGTCTCCAATACCAAAGAGAGGGATGTGGGAGAGATGAAGGGAGGTAGTGATATTTGGCTCAGAGCCATTAATGAGCTGTTGATTAAAGGTAGGGCTCTCTTAGGCCGGGCGTGGTGGCTCACGCCTTTAATCCCAGCACTCGGGAGGCAGAGGCAGGCGGATTTCTGAGTTCGAGGCCAGCCTGATCTACAAAGTGATTTCCAGGACAGCCAGGGCTTCACAGAGTAACCCTGTCTAAAAAAAAAAAAAAAAAAAAAAAAAAAAAAAAAGAAAGAAAAAAGGGAAAAAAAATCAAACATGCCAATTCTGGATATTGGTGAAGCCAAGCTGTTTGTAGTAACAGAACAAGGCTTTAATAAACTCTGAGTCCATGGAGGGAGAGAGGAAGAGTCACAAAATAAACTCTGGAGGGAGTTTCTACAGCTCCAAGTGGGAGCTGAGCGGCAAAAGAGAAGCCCAGCAAAGAAGCTGTGAGGATAGAGCTGAGAGACAGGAGGGTCAAGGTTGAAGAAGCCCAGTAGAGCTTAAGGATGCTGCAGTACTTAGCAGGCAGCTCCTAGAGAGGGGAAGCAAGGAAATCGAGAGGTATAGTCCAATAGAGGGAGAGGAGCAGTATTAAGCAAGTTGTCTTAATAACTAGAGCAAGTGGTGGGAAGAGGCAGACTCTAGAATTTGAAACCAGATATAATGGGTAGCAGAAGTCGGCAGACCCATACACACCTGAAGAGAGCCAACTCATCAACTTGAGTCAGTTTGAAATGCCAACACATGGGCATGGCTAAAAGGTAAGAGTGGTATCTCTACCACTACCTGACAAAAGAGCTCTGGAAGGGAGTAGTGTTTGGAGATCTTTGTATGTTAGAGATGGGACAGCTGGTGAAGAGAAGTCAGTAGCGTGTGACTCAAAGGTTAGCCTTCTTTGAGTATAAGAAGTCCAGCTGTGCCCAGATCATGCAGACAAGGTGCCCATCTTTGGATGGTATGGTCTAATATTTTGATGAGTATGCAATGGACACAAAGGAAGGTCCTAGTTGATGACTTAGGACCGTAGGGCATAACTACATCTTCTGGAAGATGTAGGGCTGGGGCTTGGAGGAGTGCCTGCTGGAGCTTACAGAAGGGTTTGGCAATAGGCGGCAGGGGAGGGGGTTGTCACTGAGGGACTAAGTGTTGGGTTCTTGTTGTTGTTTTGTTTTGTAACGAAATCTCAATCATTTGGTTTTACTAATAAAGACTCAGGAGCCTGATGCTGAGGTGAAAGCCTGACAGCTCCAAGAGGCAGAGAAAGCTCCCAGCTGACTTTCCTCCTTAGCTGAGGTCCCACCAGGAATGCCCACCTCTCACGCTGTCTCAAAAAATGCTTTTTCAACAGGAATGCCCCTCCCTTCTACTTGTTGTGTGTCTCTCTATCATCTTCCTGACTCCCTGTTACTCTCCATGGTTTCTTTCTTTCTTTTTCTTTCTTTCTTTTCTTTCTTCTTTCTTTTCTTTCTTTCTTTTCTTTTCTTTCTTTCTTTCTTTCTTTCTTTCTTTCTTTCTTTCTTTCTTTCTTTCTTTCTTTCTTTCTTTCTTTCTTTCTTTCTTTCTTTCTTTCTTTTTGGTTTTTCAAGACAGGGTTTCTCTGTATAGCCCTGGCTGTCCTGGAACTCAGAAATCCACCTGCCTCTGTCACTCTATAGACCAGGCTGGCCTCGAACTCAGAAATCCACCTGCCTCTGCCTCCCAAGTGCTAGGTTTTTTGTTTTTTTTTTTAAAGATTTATTTATTTATTATATGGAAGTACACTGTAGCTGTCTTCAGACACTCCAGAAGAGGGCGTCAGGTCTTGTTAAGGATGGTTGTGAGCCACCATGTGGTTGCTGGGATTTGAACTCTGGACCTTCGGAAAAGCAGTCAGGTGCTCTTACCCACTGAGCCATCTCACCAGCCCCCTTGTTTTTGTTTTTTTTTTCTTAATAATCCCATGTTCATGTCCTGTAAACTGGTTGCTTGCTCTGCTTCTTAACCTGCGGTTGACTCTATTTAATGCCGTTTACAATATTTAAGCAGAAAGCTCTTGGATTAAAGGTATGTGCTAGGGCTGAGCCACACCACAATTAGGTCACAGCATCCTGTAGTTTGAGGGCATGCCCAGCACTCAGAGAGGACTGAATAAGGACCAAGCTGTTCTGTGAGTTGTCACCGCACTCAACAGGAGTCAGGGATAATTGCCCAGCTAACAGACTCAGTGTCTGGAACCTCAGCTTTCGATGGGGCCCAAATGCTTGCCTAGAGACAACAAAAACCTGAGGGCAAGAATGAGATTTCATCCGCAGGAAACAGTTGCTAAAAACACAAGCTGCTGTGGGGGAGGTCACAGAAGGCCATGTTGCCCTAAGTCTGGCTAAAATATGGACTCGGTTTGTTTCTGCTTCTGCTTGGCTCAGAATGAGCAAGCTGTGGAACCTCTCCCTCTATGCTAATAGTTTTTTGTATGAGAAATTAATCTGGAGGGCGCTGGTGAGATGTCTCAGCAGGTAAAAGCACTGATTGCTCTTCCAAAGGTTCTGAGTTGAAATCTCAGCAACCACATGGTGGCTCACAACCATCCATAATGAGATCTGACACCCTCTTCTAGTGTGTCTGAAGGCAGCTACAGTGTACTTACATGTAATAATAAATCTTTTAAAAAAGAGAAAGAAATGAATCTGTCTTTTTGTAGAATAAAGAGCTGATGACTGAGGCTGGGGCAGAATAACAGGACAGAATGAGCAGGCAGAGAGACAGACAGGGGGACAGAAGCATGGACAAGGACAGAGCAGGGGGGTAGAGCAATGAGAGCCACGTGGAGAGACACAATGACAGAGAAGGCAGCTTGAGTTAGAAGCTAGCTAAGAGACTGCCCCAGCAAAAAAGGCCAACAGCCTTAAACTAGAAAGATGTCTGTGTCTTTATTATTAAACCACAAGTGGGACCCCAGAAGCCCCACACTATGCAGTGAACCCAACTCAAGGCCTTATGTTTGTTTGGCAACCACTCGATCACTGTACATTCAATGGTGTTACTGGAAGATGATAAAACCTTAAAGAAGTGGGACTCCATGGGAAGAAGTTAGGTCATGAGAACATGACCTTGAAGGGAACACTGGGACCCTCGCCTCTTCATCCTTTTTGCTTCTCGGTCAACATGTCACATCCTCTCACCATGATATATAATGCTTTACCACAGGACCCAAACCAATCATGGGCCCAAATAATCTCTCCTTCCTTATAAGTTGATTATATCAAAATGATAGAAGAGCTATTGCCTAGATCAGCCCACTCCTTGCCTGAGATACACATAATAAATGTGCTGAAGCGAAGAGTCCTTTTTATTCTAGTTTGTCTCTACTCAGAAACTAAACCATTTGCTATGTATCCTAAGTACAAGGTTCTTTGCCTCCACAGCTGATCAGCCTGGGCCACTCCTAGGCAAACAACTGCAGCCTCCAGTTTAGCACCTCACAGTGAAAACAGGGGGAGGCTAGGTAAAGCTTTAGCACAGAATTGTACTTCTCGAAGTCTCAGGAAGAGAAGGGGAGGGAGGCCTGTCTCTGCCCTTTGTTCTCAGCACTTGTACAACTTTCAGAGTGTGTTCACATGGTAAAAAGCTCAGTAAGAGTTTGCCATAAGGGTTTGGGGATTTGGCTCAGTGGTAGAGCACTTGCCTAGCAAGGCCCTGGGTTCAGTCCTCAGCTCTGGAAAAAAAAAAGTTTGCATAAATTCAGGTCATAAATTGATTAAGAGGTTTATAACAGACAATGTCTACACGATTATCTGGCTAAGCATTCATCATTTGTTACTAGCTTACAGGTTCATGGAAAGTTAAAGACCACAACTAAGTTGTCCTTGAAGTTTTGTATAGATAAACCCAGTCAATATCTTATCTCCTGTTTTTGTATCTGCGGTCTTGTGGTGTTTATCTGCTTCTTCTGTTTCCTTTTTTTTTTTTTTTTTTTTTTTAAGATTTATTTTATATATGTGAGTACACTGTAGCTGTCTCCAAACACACCAAAGAGGGCATCAGAGCCCATTACAGATGGTTGTGAGCCACCATGTGGTTGCTGGGAATTGAACTCAGGAACTCTGGAAGAGCAGTCGGTGCTCCTAACTGCTGAGTCATCTCTCCAGCCCCATATATCTTCTTTATGACATCAGTTAATGGTTTCTGTAACCCCTTCGAATGTGCCCTATGTTTAAGAAGTCTGTTTTTGCCTCAGAAGCAATTAAGCAGTTCTGTTATAAAAGAGACTCAAATGTCTTCATCTACATTGCCATTCAGAAATGATGGTGACCCTAGCATGCTAGTTACAGAATAAATGCTCTGTTTTTGCATACTATCTGAGTCTGGGGGCTTCCTTCAGCAAATTTCGGATCCTTACAGAAATTTATTGCTGCATAGTTGGTGATTCTGGCAGAGGGAACAGAGTCACCCAGCTTTTCTCTCTTTGTATCTGTCATTTCTCCAGTGTATCTTTTTGTTGTCTCTTTGTTGCCCTAGTTAGGAAACAGTGCCAAGCCAGGTGGAACTCCTCAGATGTACACACCTTTCACACAGCGTGATGAAGGGAAACCTACAGAAGTACTGTTCAATCTATTCAATTAACAAAATAGAGGATGATTAAAATGGCACCTATACCAGTTGTAGTAGTTGGTTCTGGCTCTACCTCCCAGTTCCATGCTCCCAGAAATGAGATTCAGATTCAAAATGTATTTACAAATACCTTGGCCATAGAGCTAGGCCAAGTCTTCTCTGACTAGATCATAACTTAAATTATCCAATTTACTCTAATCCACATTCTGCTGTGTGGATGGTTACCTGTGCTTAGATGCCATCTGTCTGTCTCACATCTTCCTGGGTGAATCTCCCACACCTGGCTCTTTTCCAACATTCTTTCTGCCTGCCAGATGTCCCACCTTCTATTCTATCCTATCCTATATACCATAGGTTTTTGTTTTGTTTTGTTCTTTTTTTAACTGACAGGTGATGCATACATAAAATATACAAGATATTCAGTCTTTTTGTTTGTTTGTTTTTAATGGTGATCTTTTGACTAAGCTACTTCCCAGCTATTTTTCAAAGCTAGAGCCATTTGTCTTTAGACCATGTGACTTAAAGGAAAGCTGAGACCACAGGGGTAAGGGACCACATGTTCTTATAATAAGAACATAGTGATAATCCCCGTGGTATTTCTACAAAGAGACCTGTCATTTGCTTTAGTAACTGCACCTTGGTGAAAGGTGAATACTAAATATTTTTAAGACTGTTGAACACAGGGTCTCACCTCATGTCTGAGGTGTCATGATATCCCCTAAGAGTGAGGGCACACAGGGCTGGAGAAATGGCTCAGTGGTTAAGAGCACTAACTGCTTTTCCAGAAGCCAGCTCTTAAATGAAATCCTGGCCTAGATGTAGTTTATAGTGTAACCATTTCCCCCCAAGACTTTAAATGTATAATCAGAATAAATATATTTAAAGAATGGCCAAACTCCCACATCATTTCTTTGGCTTAGAATAAGAAGTATGGTTATAGGGAAGATTGCCAATATGCTGCTTAACCAAGCCTAACCAAGACAGAAAATATGAGGCATTATCCTATTTTACGAAATGTGACAGAGAATAAATGCCTTTATGCTTTTAAACCTAAGATCACAAGGATTGATACCCATCATATCCATACCAACTCCAGTTGTGTTACTGGGTGAACCTTGGAGGTCTTGGGTAGTTTATGACCCCTGGAAAAAGATCATAGGCTCAGTCCAATATAATGAAAAGATATATTGATTAGCTGCTAGCAGGGCAACACACTCTGAGTCAAATTAAAGATTCCATGCAAAGGGGGTGGAGAGTAGGGATGGGTTTTTAAGGGTGAAAACCACAAGAAGACCTTGAGTATCTGGGCCAGTAAGCCAGGAGCTGTCTACTTTGCCAAGATTATAATAACACATAATAATAATGAGTAGATGATCATGGTGTAGTGGGTTGGCCTAATGCTGCTTGTATTCTAATATTTGGGGCCCTCCAAGACTGGTTGCCCCAGAGATGAGAGATGCTGAGTGCCTGTCCCCAAGTTATTTCTAATTGGTAATAAAGATGCCGACAGCCATTATCTGGGCAGGAGAGGACATGGGTTTTCTGGGCTTGGGATCGGGGGGAGGAGGAGAAGAGGAAGGTGCAGGAGAAGAGAAAGGAGAAGCCACCGTGGGTTAACGATCAAGAGAATGTGGCTCTGAGGGTGCCCAATTGGAGTTAAGAGCAGCTCAGATGGAACATAGTATACATAGTAAGTAATAACTCGGGTTATTGATAGAAGAGTAGATTCTAACAGCATGGAGGGTAGGGAGCTGCCCAGCTATTTTGCTGTTTAGGGCTTATTGTACATATAAAGGCTGTGAGTGTGTCTTTTATCTGGGACCTCAATAACTAAATGTGGGGTAGAAACTCTGGGCTGGGATTTAGATAATTTCTGCAATGCATAGCTGCACATTTCTGGGTGGGTGGGGGGTCACTGAGTCGTCTTCCAGGGACTGGAGTCAGAGACAAAAGTCAATGGGCACCAAGATGGATGCCTAGTATAAAATGGAGTTTTGTTTTGTTTTTATTTTAAAGATTTATTTATTTTATGTATATGAGCACACTGTAGCTGTATAGATGGTTGTGAGCCCTCATGTGGTTGCTGGGAATTGAATTTAGAACCTCTGCTCACTCCGGTTGGCCCTGCTCGCTCTGGCACAAAGATTTTATTATTATAAATAAGTACACTGTAGCTGTCTTCAGACACACCAGAAGAGGGAGTCAGATCTCATTACAAATGGTTGTGAGGAACCATGTGGTTGCTGGGACTTGAACTCAGGACCTTCAGAAGAGCATTCAGTCCTCTTACTCACTGAGCCATCTCTCCAGCCCTAAAATGGAGTTTCTTTAGACATTATATTCCCCTCTGGCTCTAGGTCACCTGAACTAAATCATTGATCTACATTTCTCAGTGTGCTTAACCTCTGAGCCATCTCTCCAGCCCTGATTCACAGTTCTATAGGACTAAATATTGATATCTTAATGGTGTTGACATTTATATGTGTGTGTGTGTGTGTGCATGCACATACATATGTGTAAGCTAGTTTATGATACAAGGGCATATGGTAACATCCAGAAGTGACAGGAAAGAATTTTAGTCTATTACCTTCCCCACTGGCTCTATGGTAATGAATTGGAAGATTTAATTTTAGGGCCCATGGTATTTATAGTGTTTTGTCAGAACACCACACAGGAATGGAGTTCTTTGAGGAGAATTCTAAGTGCTTGTGAGAACACTCCAAGAAAACAAGAGTCTTGTGACCTCAGCTTCTTCAAAACAAGGACTGTTCTTGGAGTGTGTTTTTCTAGCCCTCCCAGATGTACCTAATAGGAATGAGTTTACTTCAGATTATACATTATTGCTTGCTGCTGTTATATGTCTTAGTTAAGGTTTACTGCTGTGAAGAGACACCATGACCCTTTGAACCTAACATTCTAAACTTCTGTTTCTGTAACTGTTTCTCAGCTGGAATTAGGGCCTCCCTGTGAGGGGCTGAGGAAGGCTGGAATGTCTGTCAAAAGCTGAGACAGGCCGGGCAGGGTATAACAGGTTTGCAGCTCAGGTCCTTTTGTACCACCTGGGGTGAGGGAAGTGCAGGTATCTTTGGAGCAGTCTGGAATGCTGCTATGAAGCTGGGGCTCTAGCTGGAAGGAAATCTCATCAGAAGCATCTGGTTTACACAGGTGTCACAGCGTGAAGAGAAACCACGGCCAAAGCAAATCTTATAAAAGAAAACCTTTAATTAGGGCTGACTTACAGTTTCAGAGATTCAGTCCATTACCATCGTGACAGGAAGCTTGGTAGCCTGCAGGCAGACATGGTGCTGGAGAAGGAGCAAGAAGAGGTCTATATCTTGATCTGTAGACGGCCAGAAGGAGACCATCTTCTGGAGGCTGTCAGGAGGATGGTGTGGGCCTCACTGGTCAGACTTGAGCATATATATGAGTCCTCAAAGCCCTGCCTCCACTCTGACACACTTCTCTAACAAGGCCACACCTCCTCCAATAAGGCCACTTTCTAATAGTGTCACTTCCCATGGGCCAAACATATTCAAACAATAACAATAGGTTTTCAGCAGGCCCAGATTTCAAAGGACCACCTGAGGCTAGCAGGTTTGGAATAGCTGATTGAAAATCTGCTCAGA
>NC_034594.1:34440816-34458489 GCF_900095145.1 Mus pahari | reverse complement strand
AGCACTTTAGGATTGTCAGATGTAACCAATCTCCCTTACTATTATCTATATTTTACTTAAAAATGTTAAAGGAGAAATTTAGTACAGAAATGTAAAGTACAGAAATAGTTAAAGCCCAAAATGTTTTGAGTTATGGGAGAGAGGGCTCTAATAGAACTAGTACATCAGCTGAAAAATAATCTAGCATNAGAGGAAGGAGCAACTGCAACCCTGAAGGCAAAATTTAGTTTTAGAAATTTACTTTATCCACTCTTCTATGGTAAGGTATTTTGACTAGTTGAGACTTTTTTATTAAATACTATGAGTTCAAAGAAGATGACTTGGTTTTTTTTTAAAAAAAAAGGCTATCTATCTTGTCTTTTACTTTTAAGTAAAAACACAAAGAACAATCTCAGGAGGTGTGGTCACTGTTTTTCAATGAATTATGAAGCAAACAAAAGGATTCCGAGGTTCAAAAATCTCATTGTATTTAAACTGTTGAAAGTAACTCCGTTAGGACTGCAAGGGTTAGAAAAGGCTGAGAGTTCATAATACCTGGCTGTTGGTAATCACTGTTCTCCCCACTTTGGGGAAAGGAATAAGTATTACACANTATAGAGCTTTGAACTGTTGGATTTACACAGAATCCCCTTTTAGCCCAGATGTACAGATAATGGCTTGCCAACAGTCTTTTAGCCACTTGTGGTTCTCTGGTTTGCCAGAGTTGTAAACCATATTGTTTATCTGACAAACGTGAGAAAAGCAGTGGAGAATCAGAGCTTCTAGTAATTCTAGTTAGATCAAGAGCCCCTGCTAGATGCCTCTTTTTCTCTCTTCATAGGTTAAACATCCAGATGTGCCCTGCATTTCAGAGAGACTGGGGGTCTGCTTTGCTTTTCAGTTATAGGGACCTGTACTGATTTGATCTGACCTAGCTTTGGCTTATATTGTTGTTTGACCACAACATAGGCTGTCCCCATATTTAATTGTCAGTGTACAAATAACATTTCAAAAGCAAATAAGATATTTTTGTTACTGAGTAACCCTCATTTTTNAAAATCACTTCACTGATTTTTTTTGATTTCTAAGTGTAACAAGAAGCTGTTAATAGTTTAAAAAAATTCTAATTAGAATCTGGGGCCTTTATCCATTACCCACAGGTAGCTTATAACTTCTTATTTTACTGTACTGTAAAAGGAAGAAAGAAAAGTTGCAGTTCAGGTTTTAATAGTTCCTTGATTTCTGTCAAATAGGTATGCACAAGATGACACCACCAATTAAAGATCTCCTGCCTAGACTCACCCCCATTTTAAAGAACAGACATCTGCTTGTGGACGTTGTACATCGTGGTGCGCACTAGGCTCCGCACCACGATGTACAACGTCCACAAGCAGTAAACTCTCCTTAGAGTAGTAGAACCCTTATTTGGCATTCATGGGCCCTGGGCTTCATCCCCAACACTACAAAAACAAAACAAAATCAAAATACATTAACAAAAATGTTAATTCATTTAATTGCACTTTTTTTTTTCATTTAGGGGAGCTGAATATGTATCTGCAAGAGAGTGGATGAGGATTTGCTTTGAGCTTTTAGAGCTCTTAAAAGCTCACAAAAAAGCTATTCGAAGAGCTACCGTCAATACATTTGGTTATATCGCAAAGGCTATTGGGTGAGTAGGTTATAATAAGCCCGTTGTGTTGGAAAGTACTTTCATGTAGACATATCTTTGGAGGCATAGTATAGTTAATCATTTGAAGAAAAAGCGTTTTATTTAACCACTGACCTTAATATTTTCTTAATTTTTTTTATTTAACTCAGAGACTTTAAAATTTCTCCTAGCAAAGTATTTTCAGAGTCACATTCAAGTTTTTGTTGGCCCCTTTTTAGAATATTGCCTTTTTTTTTTTTTTGAGATGGGTGTCTATTCATGTAATCTTGGCTGTCCTGGAACTTGGTATAACTAGGCTGGCCTCAGACTCACACATCTGCCTGTTTCTGCCTTCCCAGTGCTGAGATAAAAAACATATTAAGAACATGTACCATTATGCCTGGCTGGAATATTGCTTAAAATATTAAGGAATGAGTATTCCACACATTGTCAGATTGTGGGCCTTGGTTTTAATTGCTCTTAACAAAATGAAGCTTCTCTGGGGCTGGAAAATGACTCAGCAGGAAAGTGCCCTGGCCACTGTTGCAGAGGAGCCAGGTTTATCTCGGCCCCCACGGCTCACACAGCCTGACTATAAACTCCAGTGCGGAGGGATCTGATCCCCTGTGCAGACAGTGAACACATGCAGACAACACTCATACATACAAAAATAAGTGAAGGTTCTCAACTTCTGATAAGGTTGAGAACTGCACTGATTTATGGGTATAAAGATGAAAAATTTAGGGTGCAGTTTATCATGCCCATTAAACATAATAGTGGGCAATTACATTATACCCCTTATCCTCAGGATTTGGTGATCATTTTGGAAAAGTGGGCGTAAGATTGTAAAAGTCAGAAGTAGTAGGCATCTTCAGCAGAAGAACAGTGGTTGGACATGACATTGCAGTTGCACACATGAACTCACAAGGACTGCAAGGACAAGAGCAAGTCAGCCAAGCTAGCTGAGTGGATGGGAGAGGGATTCCTGAAGTCTCGCCCTACCTGGGTAGCTATTGGCAATTGGTGACTTCTCTAGGGATTCAGTTTTAAGAGATGTGACTCCTAGACTTCAGTAAACGTCTACACCCACGCACATACTAGTAGCACTATCTGGACTTAGTCAGTTTATTCTTTTCAAAGATTTATTTATGTCTGTTGAATGTTTTGCATGCATATATATGCATGTATGTACACCTGTGCATACCTGCTGGCATTGGTGGTCTGAAGGTGTTGGATGCCCTAGAACTGAAGGTATGGATAGTTGTGAGCCATCAAGTGAATGGTGGAGTCAAACCTGGGTCCTCTGGAAAAGCTGCTAGTGCTCTTCACCACTGAGCAGACTGTACAGCTTTAACTCGGTGGATGGATAGATTTATTTATTTATTTATTGGTGTTTTTGTTGTTGTTGTTTTTTGTTTTTTCTTTTTTCTTTTTGGTTTTTCGAGACAGGGTTTCTCTGTATAGCCCTGGCTGTCCTGGAACTCACTCTGTAGACTAGGCTGGCCTCAAACTCAGAAATCCACCTGCCTCTCTGCCTCTTGAGTGCTGGGATTAAAGGCGTGCGCCACCACTGCCCGACTCGGTGGATTTAATATTAAAAAAAAAAAAAGTTGGGGAGGACTGATGGAAGAAGGGAGGAACCAGAAGAAAGTATTAGATCTATTGGAATTTGGAATTAGAGATGGTTGGTAATTGTCATGTGGGCGCTGAAAATCACACCCAGGGCCTCTGGAAGACCTGCCCAGTGCTCTTATTCTCTGATCCATGCATCCAGCCCTTCTTTTTTTTTTTCTTAATTTTTTTTTCCTTATTGTTTTTCATGTTCATTTATGTATGTGAGGGTGTCAGAAGCCCCAGAACTGGGATTGTAACAGGTGCCGCACATTTGCCATGTGGGTACTGGGAATTGAACCCAGGTTATTATGTTAGTATAATATTTGTATATAATTCATATATATATATATATATATATATATATATATATATATATATATATTGGTTTTTCGAGACAGGGTTTCTCTGTATAGCTCTGGCTGTTCTGGAACTCACTCTGTAGACCAGGCTGGCCTCAAATTCAGAAATCTGCCTGCCTCTGCCTCCTATGTGCTGGGATTAAAGGTGTGCGCCACCACTGCCCAGTTTTGAATTCACTTTCCATGTTTTAAAAACTGCATTGTTCCAAGACTGATTCACATATTCATCTGCTTTATGAGTTCATTTGTGGCTATTTGCTTCTTCGTTAGAACTTAGCCGAGAAAACAGTTAATGGTAGAAAAATGAGACTATCAATGTGTGTTTTCCAGTGTTCTAATTAGCTTCAGCTGGAAGCTGGACACAGCCCAGAGTCACCTTAGGGAGACAAGGAAGTGCACAGATCAGATGGGCCTGTGACCATGTGTGTGAGACGTTGCCTTGATAATTGATTCATGTGCCTAGAACATGGTCTTGGGCTGTATAGGAAAGCAGGTTGAGCATGAGCCTACAAGTGAGCCAGTAAGCAACATGCCTGCCTACATGATTTGTGCTTCAATTTCTGTTTGGTTGTCTGCCCTGACTCCCCCCCCCCCCCCCCCCGTGATAGACTATATCCTGGATATAGAAGCTGAAATAGGGACTGAAGAGATGGTTTCAGTGGTTAAGAACACTGTCTCTGCTTTTAATAGAGGTTCTGAGTTCATCCTCAATAACCAAATGGTGATTCACAACCATCTGTAATGGGATCTGATGCCATGGCACACAGGTATACATGCAGATAGAGCACTTATTCATTATTTGAGTTTAAATAAGTCTTTTTAAAAAAAAAAAAAAAAAAAGAAGAAGCTGAAATAAACCCTTTCTTCCCCACATTTCTTCTGGCTAGAGTATTTTTATCACAGAAGTAGAGAGCAAACAGAACAACTAGGAAATAATTTCCAAAAACATACAAAAGTCTGATGAGTTAGGTAGCATTCCCTTCAGGATAGATAAACATCTCTTTTCATTTCTCAGGAATAGAATGTGTTTGTGTCTGTGGTGGTGTGATTTCCAAAAAAAATTCTGCAAATAGATACAGTGCAAAATTGATTAGCCCCATTGTCTCTGTTAGCAAAGGAGTATGTAAAAGCTGGGTGACCCTGCTTAAGAAAACCATGGGAGTGGGCTAATGGGGAGGATGAGGAACAGATTGTATATGTTAGTAGTCCGGACTTTTGGGACAGTCTTACATCTATAAGGCTGCCTGGCTCTTGAGGCCATTTAGATCAGTCAAATTTCTTTATATTTCAAACAATTTAAAGAGTAAAAAGAATCTACCTGAATTAACATTAAGATGAATCTATTTGTGTGAAGCTTTCCTCCGTTTTCCTGTTTTGTTTTTTTTTTTTCTTTTTCTTATTTTTCTTTATTTACATTCCGGTTGTTTCCCCCATAGTTCCCTGTCCCATTCCTCTTCCCCCTTGCCTCTAAGATGGTGTTCTCCTCCCATCCCCTAAATAGGCATCCCCCTTCCCCAGGGCCTCAAGTGTTTTGAGGATTAGGCCCATCTTCTCATTGAGGCTAGACCAGGCAGACCTCTGCTATATATGTGCCAGGTGGGGCCTCCGACCAGCTATAGTGTATGCTGTCTGGTTGGTGGCTCAGTTTCTTGTAGCTAGCTCCCAGGGGTCTGGGTTTGTTGAAACTGCTGGTCTTCCTATGGGGTTGCCCTCCCCTGAAGCTTTTTTTTAAACCTTTTTCTTTTTAGCCTTTTTTATTTTTGGAAGTTGTAATGACATCCTTTTAAAACCATAATCCTAGTGATGAGAAAGTAGTGTGTTTTATCCATTCCCTTGCGGTTTTTGTATTTTCTGAGAGCAGATTTCATAAGTATGATAACATGCTGATGTATTTCTTCTTTCTTTTTAGCCCTCACGATGTATTGGCTACACTTTTAAACAACCTCAAAGTTCAGGAAAGGCAGAACAGGGTTTGTACGACTGTAGCAATAGCCATTGTTGCTGAAACATGCTCCCCCTTCACAGTACTCCCTGCCTTAATGAATGAATACAGAGTTCCTGAACTTAATGTGCAAAATGGAGTGTTAAAATCACTCTCCTTCTTGTTTGAGTATATTGGTGAAATGGGGAAAGACTACATCTATGCTGTGACGCCTTTACTTGAGGATGCGTTAATGGACAGGTAAGTGACTAAAAGGAAATGCAGAAAAATAGTGGACAATTATGCGTCATTGTAGAGTTTACTAAGATAACTTTAAATGTTGTATTGTTAAAGAAGAAATATTACTGTGGATTATTCACATAAGTATAATTTCTTACCTGAATATTTGTTATAGTGGTGTACCCAGATTTTCTCTCCCAGGTCCCCTATTCTTGTTAATCTTTTCATATGCGTTAAGCTAAGTAGATTTTGAAATACAGTAACTGATTTACTATTTTATAAAACAATTAGGGAAAAAAGTGAACATGAATTAGTCAGTATGGTAGAGAAGCCAATAGTTTTGTTTTGAGACAGGGTCTCAGTCACCCAGGGTGGCTTTGAACTTACTGCATAGCTGAACATGACTTTATTTCTCATCCCTCTACCTCCAGAGTGTCGGGATTGTAGACATGTACCACTATGCCTGGTTTTATTTAGCACTGTGTGTAACTCCAGGGCTCCATATATACATGTTAAGCCAGTGTTCTACAAATGAGCTTTATTCTCAGCAGATCTGAGGTTTTTTTTTAATCTTAAGCTTATATTGAAGATGAAGATAGCTTGCCAGAGTCATAGTCTTTCCTCTGCAGCCCTCCAGTGTTCAGATGGTAGCTATTATTAGTTCAATACTACTTTCGAGGTGCCTGATAGTCCTACATTTTATTCTCTAGATTGAGGTCCAGAAATTAATTGTACCTAACAAGATTACAAAGGAAAGTGTAAGTAAGGTTCAAGTAGTTTAAGTGGCTGCTTAAGTTTTTAGCTGGTTTAGTGTACAGCAAGTGTTAACTAAACTAGCCACAATATAGTCTATAATCTCAACTACCACAGGAGCTGATGCAGGAGGATTGAAAATTTCCATGCCAACCTGTGTACCTGCCCTGTCTTACAACAACATTTTGAAAGTTAGGTGGGATGTTGTAGTTCACTGGTAAAGCACATTTCTGTCATGCATGAAGCCCATAGTATAGATTCAGTCCGTGGTCTAGCCCATCACTCAGTGACCTTCATAAAGGTCACTATAAACAGATTTAGTGATGTACTAGGAAGTACAGATGTAAGTCATGTAGTCAGATTAGTAATCACAGTCTGTACAAGGCTACCTTTCTGGGACCAAACAAAATAGCAGTGAATCATCTTGCTTCTCCCTTAGACTGCTTCTTAGTGAGGAATTCCAAAACATTACAGTTGCTGAAAGGTGGGGCTTGAGGTTAAAAGTTTTGTTCTGAATGGATGGAATTTTGTGAAAAGAAAACATGACTTGTCTCTTCATATACTGACTACAAATAAAACTGATAGTAGAATTGAAAATTTGGCAAAACTTTCTGTTATGGGAGCTGTTATTCATAAGAAAAAAAGGCTCTTGAATATTGTACTGCAAAATTATTTGAATTTCATATATTCAGTAAATATATCAAATTTATTTTTGGAAAATTTAGACTCCTGTCAAATCTTTTTGTAATTTTCATCTAAATTTAATGATCAGAGTAATTTTCTATTCATTCATTATTGTCATCTCAACTGTTTTAGAAAGGTTTTCAAGTTCATAATATTTTGAAGTTCATAATACTTGTTGCTTCTATATTTATTTTAAAATACTGTGCTTTAGAGATTGTTTTCAATTCTAAAGAAATTTTTAAAAAGTGTGCAAGTTGAGGTAGTAACTTGAAAATTACTAAAAAGAATACTTCAGTTGGGAAACTTATCGAAACTTTATCATTAAATAAGTTAGATAGCAAATTGTAGTGTTATAGTTCAGATTTTTTTCCTAATGCCTTTGAGAGGTTGTTAATATTTTGGCAGAAAGTATGAACACTATTTTGTTTGCATTCAGTGTGAATGGTAGATTGATATGTCCTGAATACAAATTCAGATGCTGCTAGAGATAAAAATTCTTATTTGTGCAGGTTAAAAAACCTAGTAGATTTTCCTCTAAATTGAATTTTTGAATGAAATACCAGTTTTGAGAACAAATTTAATTTTGTCTTGTGACTTAACTATCAAATATTTAAGGTTACAGAATTTTAAATGAGATTGACTCCTGAGAGAAATTAGTACCGAATGTGCAAGTGAATATAAAAATGAGACTAATTTAAAGAGACTTTCCCTTCCATTACAGGGACCTTGTTCACAGACAGACAGCTAGTGCAGTGGTGCAACACATGTCACTTGGTGTTTATGGATTTGGCTGTGAAGATTCTCTGAATCACTTACTGAACTACGTGTGGCCTAATGTGTTTGAGACATCTCCCCATGTAATCCAGGCAGTTATGGGAGCTCTGGAGGGCCTCAGGGTGGCTATTGGACCATGCAGAATGTTACAGTATTGCTTACAGGTAGGTTAAATGTGGGGTTTTGCTGGGTTTTTCTTTAATTCATTCATTCATTCATTCATTCATTCATTTACTTTTTTAATGCGGGGATTGCTCAAATTATTTAATATGTTGAAGTCAGCCCTTCCCTAGCTGCCATGTGGAAGACCGTTCTATATTGAGATACAGATTAGGTTAGATTTTTGTGTTTACCCACCACAATTTTGTTACTCAGTTTCCAGATTTTTTTCCTTCCCTCTTCAAAGTGAGTACTTGTTTGTTTTATTTTTTGAGATGGGGGCCTCACTCTGTAGCCTTGGCTGGCCTGGAACTTACTATGTAGACCAGGCCAGCACTGAAGTAGATCACTTGCTTCTGTTTCTGAGTGCTAGGATTAAAGGTTTGTGCCATCGTGCCAGCTAAAATATTTCTAATCATATTTATAGCTTATAGTGTATTAAAGTTTATTTATTTATTTTCCCCTAGAAAATAGAAGTAACTCTACCTTTTATTTATTCTAGGGTCTGTTTCACCCAGCTCGGAAAGTCAGAGATGTGTACTGGAAAATTTACAACTCTATCTACATTGGCTCCCAGGATGCTCTCATAGCACACTACCCACGAATCTACAATGATGAGAAGAACACCTATATTCGTTACGAACTTGACTATATCTTGTAACTTTGTGTCTAATACAGCTGTTTCACACCTTAAACCTGCTTCGATCTGATGATATAAACTTGTAAAACATTGCGATCAGTGTAGAGCTGGTCATAGTGGAGGGGTAGAAATCCAGTAGCATGATTTTTAAATAATTTTTGTTTTTTGATGTTAAACAGTAAATGCCAGTAGTGACCAAGGACAGTGCTTATACACACTATACTGGAGGGATATCATTTTTTTATTCATCTTTATGAAGATTTAGAATTCATTCCTTGTGTTTAAAGGGAATGTTTAATTGAGAAATAAACATTCGTGTACAAAATGCTAATTTGTGTGTGTTTTTTGAATATGACTTGTAAAATGCAAAACTTTGGTAAAGTACTGGTTTGTGTAGAATAAGTGGCTTAATTTCATCTTCTGTCATCTAGTTTATTATGGAACATAGCAGCACGCAAACTATATAGTGATGGCCTGTTTGTCAAAAGCCCATTGTTTTGTTAGTGATGAAAAGAGTAGCTTTGGGGTGCCCCTCCCCTCGGTGTAGCATAACCGTTCCAGCACCATAGAAAAGTAGCACTCTGGCTGAACTGTCTTGAGTATTATTTTGTACTCACATAGCACCTTTCACCTTGATTTCTCAAAATGCTTTATGAGCAGACATCAAGGATATATTTTATGCCTTGTCCAACTTTGGCCTGTGCTTATAAAGTGGAGAAGCTGTCTGTAACTCGGAATAGTGTACTTCCTGTTGGGAGTGAAGCTATCTAAGAAATGCTTGTGTAGTAGGACAGTCTGGGCTTTTGTGGTATGCCTCTAATGAGTTCATTTATAAGCAGCTATTGAACACCTGTTGAATGCTAGCCACTGTCTGTTGATGAAGGGGCTGTGAAGGTGCATATGATCTGTCCTGAGGTACCAGGATGCTGTGCAATGGAAGATGCAGACATGCCTAGATTTGTTTAGCTTGTATGTAGCAGTCAGATACTGTATTGGTTTAAGTGTGAGTATAAGCCCTTCAGTTCATGAAGACCAAGCATTAAGGGGCCATTTTAATGTTTGGGACAACTAATGAATCAGGTTTTTGGTTTTTTTTTTTNTTTTTTTTTTTTTTTTTTTTTTTTTTTTTTTTTTTTTTTTAACTTTATGCCCCAAATTTCTTGTTTTTAAAACTTTTCTAGCCATCACTGTTTTGTCTCCCTCTGTAGTTGTGTGGATTCTAAAAGGAAACAAATTCTGCCATCAGTGTGATTGGTATGTGACTCTACCACGCTCAGACTTCCAGGAGTGTTAGGCAGCTTGTTCTTCTGACTTAACAAGGAAGACTCTGGTGGAAGGTTAGCTGAGAGGCAGCTTCTGCATCCCTTGTGTGTGTCTGACTATCATTGTGTAGTAAACCATTTTCCTGTTCTTAGAAATTTTCTAGCCACACCTAAGCACTTTCAAATGTTTTGTATAGTTGATTTCAAATAACCCTTGGTAATTACAATCTTTAATTGAGTATATTTCTCAAAGTTAAAATTTGACTTTAAACCACTTGGGAACAATTTATTGTATTATTAATTATTAAGTTTGTTTAGCTCCTTGCTTTTTATTTATAAATTAAATTTTGCATTAGAACTACAGATCAAAGGAGACCGCTTACCCCTTAAGTGACATTTTCCTGATGGAGGTAATCTGAGAATGGATAAGGGGAAAAATGCTAAAGGCTGCAATCTCAAGATGAGGACCAAAATAGATGCTCAGAGATGTTTGGATTGTGAAATGCTCTTATTAAATAAGGATTTTGGGATAAACCCTTGTGAAAGATGCTATGTCAAGTTTTAACACTTCTCAAAGACCTTTTCTTCAGCACTTTGGTGTTTCTTAAGGTGAAACTTAGGCAGGAGGAATTCGTGTTCTTAAGGGGACAGAGGGGTGGGTTTTTCTCTGGACTTTGGTTTTTTTCCCTCTGGGCATTGCCCTCTGATGGAATTGATATTTCTTTGGCTGTTTGATTTTATTTTTTTTTATATTGTATTTTTAAAATTTGTTGTATGGTGCCCTGTGAGCATCAAGTTCCACCAGATAAATAAAACTTACCATACCTAATGTCTAAGTATACCAGTTCTTGATCTTAGTTGACTCTCTGTGGTATCATGCTGTGTTTGCTCTGTTGTGGTTTACCCATTTTGACTACATAGAGCTCTTTGGGTTGTTGGTCAAGCAAGTGAAACTAAATGTTAGGAAATGTTTTTTCTTCATGAAATAAGAAACTGAGGCGGGCATGAGCACAGGCCTGTAATCCCAGCACTTGGGCAGAAGCAGGAGGGGTTACAAGTTTTCCTGTTTAGAGCATATATAAGACCCTGCCAAATAGCTAATAAAATCTGAAATAAGATGGAAGATGATAATTACAGGTTTATCAGGTAAGTGGTCTGGCTCAGGTTTCCAGTGGTGTTTACATTTTGAACAGTTATATCGAAATACATTATAGCAATCCCAGAATTACTCTTGTTTCTGCACTAACAGTTTCGGCAAGAAAATCCTATGTGGGAGATGGCCTATAAATGCATCCCCAATTTTGGCATAGAACACCCCATCTCCTTGCCTCTACGTACCATCTTTTCTCCTTTACAGGTGAAATTTTTGGGTTGAGAGCTTCAGAGTTGAGATTTTGACTAGAAACTTGTAGCTCAGGCTAACCTAGAAATCTAGGTGGTCCCACCTTTACCTTCCAAAGTCTGGGATCACAGGCACATGCCGCTTGAAACCTTAGGCTTCAGGTAGGACTGCTGAAGTAAGGTGTATGTAGAAAGCATTTTGTTTTTAAGCAATAATGCCTGCAAAGCAATTAGAAGCCATACTTACAAATAGCTAAGACACCTGCCTTAGGTAAATGGCCATGTAAGATCTGTGGAAGGGAAGCTGCGAAGGTGCATTCAGAGATGGTACGCTTGGGGTCTGGCACCTGAGGAGGCCTGCTCCATTTGGATCTCCTCAGAGGTCTCTTAAGGCCTCTGATGAGATAGGAAGTTTTGGCAGACCTCACAGCAAAGTGAAGAACCCTTGAGATCTTTTAAGACTTCATTTAGCCTGCTGTCATACTGTGTATTCAGCCTGTTTAGCCGGCCTCTAAGAGAATATAGTCGTTCATACAATACCTTCAACATCTCCTGTAATCATCTTTTACAACCTACGTTAATACATAGCATTTAAATCTTTATGTGCTCTTAATGCTTCTGACCCAGAGTAATGTATATGTATGTTGCAAACAACCTTCTACAACAAGTATACGTGTTGAGAGCAACCTGCGGATACAGCTTGATAACAAAGGAAGAAATGGAGAATTCAAATTTGAGCACACTTTTAGTCAAATTCCAGAGGAAGTCTGTTATTTTTAATGCAACAACACTTCTTAGTCTTGGAGGTTATTGTTGTGCAGACATTCGTGTAGGAAGCAGTAGAGGAGGGGCTTCTGCAATCTCCATAGCCAACCGAGTAACAGAGCCATGGGAGACTGTCCAGCATGCTGCTGTAGTTGGTTCAAACTTCCTGGGAATAACTCAATCCTTGTGTGCACAATAAAGCACAAAGCAAGTAAAAGAGCAGACATGATAGTGCCAAGGTCACTTAGCTATTAACCATGTTTGCTCCCAAGTTCTGTTTCCCATCCTTTGAAAGAACAACCCTGTGTTTAGCTCCCCTAGTGCTTGTCTTTCTAGAGGAAGCTACTGAGTTGAGCATGACTTGATGAGGAGTTAGCTTTGCCAGGAAGTCAGGATTCCTAGGCCTGAAGGAGCAGTGGCATTTTTAGTGTTCATATTAGAAAGTTTGGAGGTTTGTTGGGATTGTTTGGGGGCGTTGAGACCTGTTGGATACACTGTTTTAGTCTGACTGGTAAGTTTAGGCAGGGTTTTATCTGTGGTGCGGAGGATGGAACCTAGGACCTCAAGCACGATGCTAGGATTCTACCACAGACCCTCAGGGCATGGGAAGGACAGCTTTAAAGAAGTTAGTCTAGTGCCTTTGGGGCTGGGGTTTCATCTGAAGTGTTATTCTGGAAACTGCTGGTGGGTGTAGGTGGATGTGGGTGGGTGGGGGTAGAGTCTGCAAATGGTAAATCATTCATTCTCTGTGTATCATTACAGCCTCTCTGCCACAAGTTAAAAATGGATAATAGTTTAGTAGTATGAGCACTTCTTTGACTTCCGTGTAAAGTCAGTAATAGTGTAGTTCAGCAAAGCTGGCTTCCAATAGTGAAGGGAGACTTCAGGCTGGGTAAGTGGGGGTTGAGAGGTAAAGCAGATCATTCCGTTTGTTAAAGTTGTTTCGAGAATTTTGTGCTTGTGTGTAATGTTTTAATGACTCAGCCCCAATCCCTTCCCCTCCGCTTTCTCCTGTATCTGTCCTGCTTCATGTGTTCACTGAGGCCACGTAGTGCTGCTCATACATACATGGAACATGCGAGGAAAGAGAACAGGGTGCCACCACAGTACAGGCTCACTCACTGGTTTTGGTGTTAGTCCTGAGTTTAGAACCTGGTATGCCAACTGCTGGTTGTGTGACCTTGGACAAGTTGATCTCAGTTTTTCTATTCATAGAATGGACATAATTTTTTCCTCAGTACGTGGCAATCTTAAGTGGAGAGGTACCGAGACAGTGTTATACATATCCAAGCACCCTGCTATAACCTTATTTTTTAATTCTATTTATTGTTTCTATTGTGATGAAGGAGACTTTATGGTTTGAGGAGAGACCACTTTGAAAACAACTCAAATAAGCTCATTCTGGGACCCAGGTCCTCTGCAAGAGCAGCCAGTGCTCTTAACCTCTGAGCCATCTTTCCAGTCCCAACATAAGTAGTTTAAGGCCAACCTCTGATACATTCACTCCTTTTTAAAAAACAAAGCCAAAGAGGTCATCATAGTTAGGATCTTTCTGGTAAAGGACAATTTTTTAAAACTATATTTAATAAGCAACAGCATGGCTTCCATATGAGTAATGCTTATACTGGCTGGTTTTGTGTGTCAACTTGACATAGGCTTGAGTTATCACAGAGAAAGGAGCTTCAGTTGAGGAAATGCCTCTATGAGATCCAACTGTAAGGTATTTTCTCAATTAGTGATCAAGCAGGGAGGACCCCTTGTGGGTGGTACCATCTCTGGGCTGATAGTCTTTGGTTCTCTAAGAAAGTAAGCTGAGCAAGCCAGGGGAAGCNAGCCAGTAAGAAACATCCCTCCATGGCCTCTGCATCAGCTCCTGCTTCCTGACCTGCTTGAGTTCCAGTCCTGACTTCCTTTAGTGATGGACAGTGGTTTGGAGGTGTCAGCTGAATAAACCTTTCCTCCCCAACTTCGTTCTTGGTCATGATGTTTGTGCAGGAATAGATACCTTGACTAAGACAATGCTTTATATTTTTTTTTTTAGANCTTTATATTTTTTTTTTTAGATTTATTTATTATTATATCTAAGTACACTGTAGCTGTCTTCAGATGCACCAGAAGAGGGCGTCAGATCTCATTACGGATGGTTGTGAGCCACCATGTGGTTGCTGGGATTTGAACTCAGGACCTTCGGAAGAGCAGACGGTGCTATTAACCACTGAGCCATCTCTCCAGCCCAATGCTTTATAATTTATGAACAAATATCCATTGCTTATTTATTTTTCGAAGCGGCCTTCAGAAGTAGACATTTATTCCTGCTGTCTGGAAGAGAAAGGGCTCTGGGAGGTTGAAAAGCGGCATGTAATCAGCTGGCATTGGTTTGGCTCCTAGCTGATATCACCAATGGATGCATTTAGTATTCCAGTCTTTTAAGTGCTGAAATTGAGTTTTGGCCTTAGTATTGTAGAATAATTGCATATTTTAAAAATACCCAACCCAGGGACTGAAACTGGCCTCATACATGACACACATGCTCTGTTTTTTTTGTTTTTTGTTTTTCGAGACAGGGTTTCTCTGTATATCCTGGCTGTCCTGGAGCTCACTCTGTAGACCAGGCTGGCCTCGAACTCAGAAATCCACCTGCCTCTGCCTCCCGAGTGCTGGGATTAAAGACGTACGCCACCACGCCCGGCACATGCTCTGTTTTGAGACAAGGTTTCACCCAGTAGCCCCAACTGACTTAAAACTGGAAATCCTTCTGCCTCAGCCCTCTAGCACTGGCTTATAGGTGTGCACTACCATGCCAACTCAGTTCCTCTCTTGCTGTTACCTGAACTGGCTGTCCTGCCTTGGCATATGCCAAGGTTCATGGGCTCCTCTTCACTTGACTGGCTCCTGCCAGTTCTTTGACAACAAGCTTCTTTGACTGTGTGGTCCGGTCCTTTAAGATACGGCAGCATCCACGATCCATACTGCTCATCACTCAGCACTCAGATATCTCTTCACTCAGGTGGACTGTGTATGTCAAGAGAGCACGGACGACTCCCTGCTTAGCCTGTCCGTGGCACCTGTGCTGGATTGAGGCAACTGATCTGTGAAGAGCTTTGTTCAAAACATTCTGATTTCTGTAGTATACTTAGTTCCCGAAAGGGGGCAGCAAAGCCCAGGAAAACAAAGACTTCCCCCTTTGGGACTAATTTGAAAAGGAAACAGCCTTAGAAATGTGACAAGCCTTATGGATGAATAAAGGCTGCTAGGAAGGGTATATTTTTATTAAATGAATATTACTATTTAATATTACTTGATCTATGTTTTAAAAGACAAAGGCTGTTTAAAATAATATAAACAAGAATTTCTCTCATTTATTACAAAAGTATTTTAAAATTGAGTGCTTTTTTTTTTTTGGTCACTATTTGACCATAATTTATAAACCTTCAAACTCAAACAGTATCTGGTAATATTCTGTGCCTAGTGCCAATGTGACTGAAGTCCTCAAGAACCACACAACAAGTCGGGCAGTGGTGGTACCTGCCTTTAATCCCAGCGCTTGGGAGGCAAAGGCAGGCGGATTTCTGAGTTTGAGGCCAGCCTGGTTTACAGAGTGAGTTCCAGGACAGCCAGGGCTACACAAGGAAACCCTGTCTCGAAAAAAATAAACTAAACCAAACCAAATCAAAATAAGAACCACACAACATCACACACCTTTTAGGTGAGGGAGCCCAGATTCACACATGAGCTGTTTGGCTCCAAAAGCTGATTCCCCACCCCCCAACATTTCATTCTGCATTTTTCAGGATAAAGGCCCCTTTTTTGCTGTATATTGATTTAAAAATTAAAAATATTTATTTGTATTTTACATGGATGAGTATTTTGGCAACAGGTATGATGTATATGCATATGTGTTAGTGCTCCTTTGGGAATGGGATTACACTGTCAGTTGGGAGCTAAGCCTGGATCCTCTGCAAGAGCTACAGGTACTTTTTAATAGCTGAGCTACCTTCTCCAGTCCCTACATGAGTTTTTCCAACCTTGAACAAAAGTTTTAGTGATAAAAATAATGGGTTTTATTATAAGATTTTCAAACATGGCTCATTGTACTTTTCTCATCTTCTACTCTGCATACACTGTTCTTTCTTTCCCATGCTGTGCCTCCTTGGTGACCCTTCGGCCCTCAAACTGTCTTCCTTTTGGTTGTGCAAGCACTTGCACATGTGCGCGCACGCATGTGCACACACACACACACACACACACACACTGCCTCCCTACAGATAAGTACATATTTTAAGCATACAGCTTGTTCATGTAAGAAAGACGTGCAGTATTTGTCCTTTTGGTTTTGACTTATTTTGTTTAATTTACTCATCGTCAGTCTTTTGACTATTGACATGTAAGGAAGACATGCATCATTTAAGCATTTGGATACATTTACACAATGCGGGTACATTTGCACAATGAAATGTTATTCATTTGTTAAGAAAAATGAAAATATGGAGTTTACAAGTGAATGGATGTAATTATAAACAATCACCCTGAGTGATGTGACCCAGACACAAAAAGGCAAATATTGTATGTTTTCTCTTACACATGAATAGTAGCTTTTAAGCGTTAGATATGTGTATTTTGATCAGAATAACCACAGAGGCTAGGCAGCTAGTAAGGGACTGGGGATGGTTATCTTCCAAGAAAGAGGAAATAGAACATTATGTTATAACGATAAAAAGGGAAAAGGCAAATGAGAAGAGTAAATGGGGGAGGGGAATGACAGAACAGGGTAAAAAAGGGATAGACAAGTAATACTAAGGTCTTTTGAAAAGCCACATGGAAACCTACTACTTTAGAGTCCCCCTAACATGTATGAAATGAGTCTAAGTGGAGTCACCAAATATTGGGGGAGATGGTGATGCTAAGGTCCTATTCGCCAATTGGTTCTTGATGTGTCAATAAAGATGCTAGGGACCAATTTCTGGATGGAAAGAAAGAGGCGGGACTTCCAGGCCCCCTCCCCCACTGGCAGTCGAGAGACAGAGGAAAATTTCCCCTTGCTTCAGAGGGAAGAAAGGTGACCAGCCATGTGAGGTCTTGAGTGAGATCCATTGTTAATTTAGGAATTCTCAGATGGTATACGCATATGCAAACGATATAAGTCTAGGAAGAGGGGAAAATTGTCTTCTGAGTGAGCTAAGCAGAGTCAAGTGGCTCTAGCACTCAAAAACTAGAACAAAGGAATATAACTGCCACCAGAGAGAGGCTGGGAACTCCTGCTGTATAGTCAGGAGGAAGGCAGTGAGAGACAAAACCTGCCTACTTCCTACAAGCAAGTAATCAAAGGATACAGTTTTAAATTTTGATTTAATTGCTTTTAAGGATACAAGGGAACACAGATTTTGCCAGAAGCACATGAGGATTTCTTCCTGTAGTTCAGAACTGATATAAAGAGTTTAAGCTGAGAAGTAGAGAGCCAGTTGGTAGATCCAGCAAACATTAAGCTCCACAGAAGAGAAGACCCAGAAATGAACCCACACACCTATGGTCACTTG
>NC_034594.1:34431284-34437791 GCF_900095145.1 Mus pahari | reverse complement strand
TGGAGAGATGGCTCAGTGGTTAAGAGCACTGACTGCTCTTCCAAAGGTCCTGAGTTCAAATCCCAGCAACCACATGGTGGCTCACAACCATCTGTAGTGAGAACTGACGCCCTCTTCTGGTGTGTCTGAAAATAGCTACAGTGTACTTACATATAATAAATAAATAAATCCTTTATTTATTTATTTATTTATTTATTTATTTACTTATTTTAAAGCCAGGCAGTGGTGGCACATGCCAGCACTTGGGAGGCAGAGGCAGGCAGATTTCTGAGTTTGAGGCCAGCCTGGTCTACAGAGTTCCAGGACAGCCAGGGTTACACAGAGAAACCCTGTCTCAAAACAACAACAACAACAAAATTACATCAAAGGCAGGGGGTCGGTTACCTAGCCTATCTCAGTAGAAATTTAGGCCTTGAGAATTATACAAGAGAGAGCCTGAAAATAGGTTCATATGGTAAGTAAACAGAGATATTAAATAAATAATGAAGGCCTTGATCTCATGAAGGTCAGGGCAGGAGAAAGCAGAAGCGTTGTCTCATCGGTTAATATTTGCTTAGATTGTTTTATTTACTTTGAATTGCTTTATTTATCAGAATGAGTGTGGTTATGAGTTTGGTGGTTATATTAAAATTCCTCTGGAAGAGAGGTCAAACTAAACATTTAATGATTTCTGGTTTCTGGACCAAGGACTTGTCATGTTGAAAGAGAGGCTCTGCATTTGTGTTGACAGGAAGGGAGAAGGGACTTTGAGCTCCATCCAGAGTCATATGGGTCAGGAGCCCCCCTGAAGAACTATAAAAGTTAGAGAAACTCAAACAGGACAGGCAAAGATTCATTGTGCCATCCCTTACATGACATGAATGAAGACTTCTTATAAGTGGTTATTGATAAAATTAACTCATAAAAAAGACAGCTGTCTTTCACCTGAGTAGAACTTCATCCTTAACTGATTTGTGCACCTTGTACAATCCATATGAAAATCTTTTTATTCTAAAAAAAAAATTTATTTATTTATTTATTTATTTAATGTATGTGTGTACACTGTCGCTGTTTTCAGACACACCAGAAGAGGGTATTGGATCCCGTTAAAGATGGTTGTAAACCACCACGTGGTTGCTGGGAGTTGAACTTAGGATCTCTCAAAGAGCAGTCAATGCTTTTTAACTGCTGAGCCATCTCTCCAGCCCCCGAATCTTAATGGTACTAAAATTTTGGTTGTAAACACCATATATTGCAGAATGTACAGCTCTGGCAAGACCCATCTGCTGTGATGCTGATCTGACCTGCTGTTCTAGCCCCCCGCTTCCCGATGCTGTATTTGTTTCCAGAACAGATTTAGGATTGCTGCTGATTCTAGGTCATCTCCCCTCATTCAACCTTTCAGACAGATCCAGTCAGAATTTCAGTCAAGCTCTGAGCCTTCCAAATATGCAGCAACTGGATAACAGATGCTAAAGCTAGCTTTCGTAAGTCTAACCAGTTTTCGAGTTTTCCTACCCCTCTTAACCCCTTTAGAGAATTTCTCATTGCCCATATTCAGCAGGAAGTAGCTATGAAGAGTGGTTAATCCAATTCCCTGGGTTTGGATGTCTGGTAATAGTTATTTTACAAATTATAGATAGGTTGTAATTTTGAGGGATAATTTAAAAATGGTCATAATTTTGAACAGGGAGGAAATAGATGGGATGTATTACTAAATTTTATTCTTGACTGAAGCATTGTGTAGTCATGATCTTAACTGATAGAAATCTTTATAATTGATACAAATTGAAGTAATAATTTCTTACATTGGTACAGAATTTATAATGATACAGATTTAAGATTTTCATTGGTGTGCATTTCTTATATTGGTACAAAATTTGAGATTAATATTATTACTCTTAGGCAATGTGCCTACACAACTCATTTAAGAATGCAACCCTTAGACCCAGTCCTTCTAATAACTGCTATTGCAAACTGTTTAGGATGATTCAGTAATACAAGTTAAGAACCAGATAGTAAACTTATAGTTATGTTGGATTCTAATTTAAATAGAATAACGTAATTTCAATTGACTAAAATATAAATGGCTAAGAGTAGCTAAGGTTTAACAGTTCAAAATACTTTACATAGATAGTCTTCAAAAACATCAGAAATCCACAGAATGTGACATTTAATGCCATTTCATTATTAAGAGTCACTTGACAATGAGACATGTCTGCTCTGGATAGTTTCCCTTTTCCCCTTTAAGAAGATTTGAGCATGTTTACCTCCATGTGAGGTTGCTTATTGTGGCAAAGTAGCCACAATAAAAATTGCTTATATCATCTGCAGACAAAATACTTCCCAGGAAAAGGACACACTATGTGGAATAGTTGATTGATAGCTCTGCCAATACAGGATAAGCAGTCCTTCATAATTCTGCTTTACAAAGGTCTGTCAGATGGTTCTGGTCCAAAAGGCTGAAGACAGATGCTCCAACATTATAAGAATTTAGGGGCTATATAGGTTGTCAGCTGTCTATAATTTTTTAAGTTTTTGAAGTCATGTTTGTTGCTTCCTATATACTAAGGTAATATTTACTTTGTTCTCAGATTTCTGAAGAGATTAAAGACTAGTTATAGTCTCATAATCCAGCTCAAGTTGTTTAACATTGAGAGGGACATTATAGAGTGGAAGACATGTTTTTTAGATGGTGTTACAGGCTAAAATCTAAACACAATCCGGGGATAAAAACATATTTCTTTAAGTTAGAAATGATGGTAGAGTACTTTGTCTAGTTGACATATATGATAGACTGCATGTTAATGTATATCATACTTTGTATTTTATTGGACAGAAAAGATGAGATGTAGGGGGTGGTTCTGATGCTAAGGTCTTGTTCCCCGTTGGTTCTTTTTTTTTTTTTTTAAAGATTTATTTATTTATTATATGTAAGTACACTGTAGCTGTCTTCAGACACTCCAGAAGAGGGCGTCAGATCTTGTTACGGATGGTTGTGAGCCACCATGTGGTTGCTGGGATTTGAACTCCGGACCTTCGGAAGAGCAGTCGGGTGCTCTTACCCACTGAGCCATCTCACCAGCCCCCCCCCCTTGGTTCTTGATTGTTCAATAAAGATGCCAGGGACCAATTGCTGAGTGGAAGGAAAGAGGCCGGACTTCTGGGTCCCCGCAGGCAGGCTAAGGGATACCTGAAGAGGAAGGGTGCTGAACTAAGAGTATGGAAGGGCACACTAGCTGAGAGAAATTAGAAGCAACCAACAATTGAGCCAATAAGGCAGGTTGAAAAATAAGCTAATGTGTGTGTTTCATCTGTGGATCTGAGGGAATCTGGGCAGAGCTGGTAGTGTGGTCCACCTGGAGCTTAAAGTGGGGTAGGAAAAATTGCACACTACAAGATGGTGCTCCAAATAGACATTTTAAACATCAGTGAAAACCTCCAGTGCTAGGAATGGGTTATATCTTGTTGGGTTGTTGTCTAGAAGGGTCCCATAAAAGTCACCAAACATCATTGGCTATTGTGAAGGCTATTGCTTAACCCTCTACACCTGATGGTAAGGTTGTACTGCTAAAGGCAACACTTACTTATGTCACTGAACATGGAGAAGTTGGGCTTGTACCCAACTAGAAGCTTGACCTTTCCTGACTGATGTTTATGGTTCTGGAAGCACTTTGCATAGTACTAGAGGAGAAAAGCAGTCATCAGTGCCACCCAGCTACAAACTCTGCCACCTTGTCTTAGAGTTCTAGTGCCATGAAGACACTATGACCATGGATGCTCTTATAAAGGAAAACATTTCATTGGGACTGGCTTACAGTTTAGAGGTTTAGTCCATTATCATCAGGGCAGGAAGCATGGGATCTCAGAGGCAGACATGGTGGTAGAGAAGAGCAGAGAGTTCTACATTTGGATCTGCAAGCAGCAGATAGAGAAAGAGAGAGAGATACTGGACTTGGCTTGAGCATTTAAATCCCAAAGCCTATCTTTGGTGACACACTTCCCAACAAGGCCACACCCACTCAAACAAGGCCATACCTCCCAATAGTGTCACTCCTTGGTGACCAAACATTCAAATATATAAGGCTATGGGGGCCATTACTATTTAAACCACCACCATTATTCAACTACAAACCCTGCCATCTACAATAGTGACCTGCCTGCAGTATATATTGGTGCAGTGTGGTACAGATGTTATGAGAGTAACCAACCACTTTTTGATTGGATTTAAGCTACTCTGTGAGAGGGAACATATAGCTGACATTGCTAAAGTGGTCAAGAATCTGAGACTAGATGGACCCTAGGGAAAAACCTATTATTATTTTTTTTTTATTTTTTTTACTATTTTTTTTATTTAAAAAAAATTACAATATAATCACATCACTTCCACACCTCCCTGTCAGAAACCTTAAAATTTCATGCAGTTCTTGGGATTATTTCTTGTCCTGTTGGAAAAGTCCATGTACATATTTTGAAAAGTTTTCAATTATCAGCTTCAGAGTTTCGGGTTTCATATGAAAGTTTTTGATCTGTTTTAAACTGACTTTTGTGTGGGGTGAGATATAGCAATCCAGTTTCATTCTTCTACCTGTGAACATCCAGTTTTTCCAGTACCATCACCGAAAAGGCTGCCTTTCCTCCAATGTTTCAGCCTTTGTTGAAAGTCAGGCAGCTGTTGCCATGTTGGCTCCTTTCTGGGTATAATGTTTTTGTTTTGCCCATTCTTCTGTTTTTGTATTGATACCATTGTTACTGTGGTTCTGTAGTATAATTTAAAATCAGGTGTTTTGACATGTTTGCTCTTTTTTGTTGAGGATTGTTTTAGCTGTTTGGAGTAATTTGTGTTTCCATGTGAAATTTAGGCTTATTTTGTTTTGTGTGTGAGTGTCAAGTATGTTATTAGAGTTTTGAGGAGGAGTGTCTTGAGTCTGTGGATCTCTTTTGGTGACAGAGCCAATTTCACGTTGTGAATTCTGCCAGTCCACAAGCACAAGAGGCATGCTCATCTTCTGTCTTCTTCGCTTTCTTTCTTCAGTGGTTTACAGTTTTCATCACAAAATTCTTCATTTTGTTTGGGTTTATCCCTAGGTCTTTTATTTATAAACTATTGTCAAAAGGAGTTTTAAATTTAAATTTCTTTTTGCCTTTTTGATAATTTCATACATAAATAATGTCTTTACATCACTTCCACCTTTCTTTTTTTCCATCTCAACTCCTCCCATGTTTCCTCTGACTCCCTCTCAAGTTCATGGCCTCTTGTATAATTACTGTTACAGGCACATCTATCTATCTATCTATCTATCTATCTATCTATCTATCTATCTATCATCTATCTATCCTATATATCTATCTATCCTATCTATCTATCAATCCATGTACCATATACACCTCCTATATTTATCTCCCACTGCTCCCATTTAGTGATGATTTTATGTATACAGCTCAGGGCTGACTCCTGGGATTGGGTAACGTATCAGGGGATCATTAGCAGAGGAGACCGATTCTCCCTCTCCCAGCAGCTACCGTTTCAACTATAATATAAATCTAAGGATACCAGCCAGTTTAGAATGTGACCTGTGAGGTGACCCTGGCTGTAGGGTCAGTGCGGACCTGGGGACAGATGCTGTTTTTTTACTTGGGCTGCTATGTAAGCAGAGTATTGACTTTCTCTGCCTCATTTGCTCCTGAGGAAAATATGTGTAAATGTTTGCATCTGGAGTAACTTCATGTGTGCACAGGGAGGAGGACAGGAAATGAAAACCATGTGGAGCAGGTTTGGGTCCCGAAGCTTCATGCTTCCCCACAAGGCAGAAGTAGACGCCATGCCAGCGATGGTTTTAGGTGATTGTTAGGAGGAATGTGAACTCGGCCCACGCTCCTTGCCTGCTTCTGTTTCTCTCAAGCAATTGTTTCTGTTCCTTAGGCAGAGGAACAGCAAAATCACATTTCATTTGTTGAAATCTGACAAAATTGGACAGAATAAGAGGCTCAGGAGGCTGTAGTAAAAATGACCTATAAATGTAAATGACCCTCCAATGACTTGGCCTCAGGCACTGTACTGGTCAGTTTTCTCTAAGAGTAACAGACTTTATAGAATGGATTTCTCTCTATATATAAAACAGGAATTTATTAAATGACTCAAAGACTTCGGTCCAGCTAACCCAACAATGGCTGGCTGGGAATGGGAAGTCTGAGGCTAGATGCCTTCGCTGGTCTCCAGAAAACGCTGGCATCCTGAAGACTTAGGCTGTAATGCCAGTGAAGGAATGGATTTGCTAGGAAGGTGAGGGCAAGCAGGCAAAGAGCCAAAGCTTCCTTCTACTATGTCCTTAGAAAGGCTTCCAGCAAGAGGCGGGGCCCAGATGAAAGGTGTGTCTTCTTGCCTCAAAGATCAATTAGAAGTGGATCTACCGAGCTGGGCGTGGTGGCGCACGCCTTTAATCCCAGCACTCGGGAGGCAGAGGCAGGTGGATTTCTGAGTTCAAGGCCAGTCTGGTCTACAGAGTGAGTTCCAGGACAGCCAGGGCT
>NC_034594.1:34425252-34430383 GCF_900095145.1 Mus pahari | reverse complement strand
GAGGGGAGGGGGAAGGGAGGGGGAGGGGGAGAGATTTTTTTTTTAAAAAAATCTACCTTTGGAGATTTAACCCATGGCCTTGCATATGTCAGGCAAACACTGATTTGCATCACTAGACCTTTTCCTCTTTTTTATTTTGATGTTTCCATTGAGAACCTAGCCTTTAGTGACTGACCCATCTCTCCAGCCCTCCTTTTTTACTTTGAGACAGGGTTTCCCTTTGTAGCCTAGGCTGGCCTTAAACTCTTCATTCTCTTGCCTTAAAATACATGGAGTTACAGGTGTGCACCATCAGACATACTTCCAAAAGATTCTTGATCTCAGTTTGGAAAACTGATTTAGCTAAAAGGATACTGTCTGTCTGTCTGTCTCTGTGGCAACAGACAGCTACATCTATACCTTGAGAAGGAGACCAAAGAGACTTTCTCGAAAGGCCTGTGACTTAACATGAGTTCAGGGGAGAATAGAGCAATTGTTCTGGAGTAAAAAGTTAATGCTTCTAAAATTTCTTTATTTTAAAAGTTTGGATTTAACATCTGCTGTGGAGAGAACAAAATCAATCCCAACTGGCCTCCTCCTTTGTCTTATTTCCCATTTAAGCATGGGGGTGGAGAGAGGCTGCAATTGAAACATGAGCCATGAAAACACAGTGACTCACAGTTAGGAAGCCAATGGTTTACAGATGGTACAAACAAGAGAGAAGTGGGAGGGGTAGAGAGGGGCAGGGAGACCACAGGCCGGTCAGTTTATCATACAGGCCAGGTAGAAGTCCGGGGTAACAACAACACTAACTCTGGACTTCTTGAGAATTCTACAACTTGGCACAAAGAACATTGGAGATAGCATGTAACACGTTTTATAGTTAGATTTCTGTGTGTTCCCAATCTGACCCAGTCAAACGGACATTCTTGGTTCTAGGGTTCTTCGGATGAACCGGGACCTCAGGCATGCTCAGTATGAACTCTCCTCTGAATTCCACTTCCCTTTTCCCCCACAGGCTCTTTCCTCAACACGCTGGGAAGTACAAAAGGGCGAAGATGGGACTAGTTGTAATCAGTGTATTAAAACTGGAACCCAACAAGCCAGTGACAACAACAGAGGTTTCTGCCCATCTCTACACGCAAGGAACGCTCACTCCTCATCCAGTAAACTCCCGAGAAACAGAAGGGTAGAGTCTGGAAGCACAGGGTGAAACGTTTTTCCTGACACCACAGGGCGGTGGTGCTCATGAGCTCACCACTTTGTGGTTGTTCACACACACAAAGCCTGCACAGTACCAAGCCTGTCAGCATTACAGCATGGAGGGGTGTGTGGAACCCCTTCTGTGGCAACAACTCAAGAGATCTGAGGAGCTTCTGATGAGTGACAGCTGCTAGAGGAGGGAGAGCCAGCTTTCTTTAGGGGTGTGGAGCTTGGTGGGTCAGTGGTGATCCTGTGGATGCCCATCCACCTTTGAGTATACGGGCAGAACACTTTGAGCTCTGTGGTGTTTGTTTTGTTCTGGTTTTTTTTTTTTCATTCAAAACAGGGTCTCTCTGTGTAGCCCTGGCATTTCTTGGACTAATTCTGTAGACCTAGGCTGGCCTCAAACTCACAGAGATTGATTCACCTGCCTCTGCCTCCCAAGTGCTGGGATTAAAGGTTCATGCCACCACCATCCAGCTTGGCTCTGTGGGTTATTAAAAAGAAGAAGACATGAAGTTAGGAGAGGGTGAGGCAAGATCTCAAGGAGTAGTAGGTGTGGGGTTGAGTATAACCAAAATACACTGTATGAGATACTTTAGTAATTAATAAAACATATTTAAAAGTTCCCTCTAGTGTTAGCTTCCTTTCAAATAGACATTTTCTCCTTCCTTCCCCTGATCCTCCTCCTCCTCCTCCTCCTCCTCCTCCTTCTCCTCCTCCTCCTCCTCCTCCCTGTTTTCTTCAGAATTTTGCCCAAGCTATTCTTGAATTCAAGCTCCTCCTGCATCAACTTCCTCTGTGCTAAGGTAATATGATTACAGATATATACTGTCATACCTGGCTCTCTCAATAGACATTTAAAGATTAAAGAGGAAAAAAGAAAAAAAAAAGAGCCATTAAGCTCAGCCAAGTGTGGAAGGGTTCTTTGGAAAGGTAGTTGTGTTGCATGATGTTTTGCTGGGGCAAACATGAGAAGGAATGTTTCACTGAAGCAGACACAAGTAAAAGAATGTTCTGCTAAAACAAGCATGTGAAAAGACATGTGGTGAAGGATTCTTCACTAACAGCATGTGCATGTATTGGTCTGCCTTACACTGCATAGTTGAACTGCATTTGTTAGGAGTCCACAGAGAGAAATGCATCAAAAACACTTGTGGTGCCGGGCGTGGTGGCGCACGCCTTTAATCCCAGCACTCGGGAGGCAGAGGCAGGCGGATTTCTGAGTTCCAGGCCAGCCTGGTCTACAGAGTGAGTTCCAGGACAGCCAGGGCTACACAGAGAAACCCTGTCTTGAAAAACAAAAAAAACAAAACAAAACAAAAACCCCACGTGTGGTGGTGTGCTGCAGTTTCTTGCTGCTTTCTTGGACGCAGGCTGATTGGCAGAGTGATGTCCGCTGAGACAGACACGTGTGCTGAGGCAAGACACATGGAGGACATGCAATGTTTGGAGGATATAGGAGGCAGGATTTTCCCTGTCCAATCACATTAAAATATTAGTGCAGCAGGAAGCGTGTGGTTGGACAGGGAAAAGGGAGGCATTGCTAAGAGTTGCAGAGACAGAGAGCCTCTTGGGAGAGGAAAAAAAAAGTCAAGATGGCAGCAGATGGACAGGAAGAAGAACCTGAACCAGTGTGGCTTTACCTATCCACAGGTAGTTGTGATATCATAAAGGTTAGAATAATTGGGATAATTTGTCTAACGTAGGTGGGCAGCTTTTATCATTATCAATTGGTTCTGAAATTATTGCACTGGCATCTTGTGAATTGAGAATTTATTGATATATACATCTGCCTTGTTAATTATAAGCTTCTAGAATTTATTGTACCGGGTTACCGGAATGTGGGACCACCGACTACAGGGGTTTATGGCAGAGAAGGAACTAGCGGCTCCGGAGACAAGCGAACCAGAGCAGAGAGTTGTGGCGGCTGACCTCGGGGTGGATGGTCACTGTGTGGGGCTGGCATGGCGGCGAAGAGAATTGGTGGGCAGAGAGCAGCACAGAGGGACCACTGGGACAGAGAGAGGCTGACAGTAGCGCTGGAACCCCAATGGTCGTTTTTAATATTTCCTGCAACAGATATAAATAAGACTCAAGGGACAGTGACAGTGGTCTTGGCTTGCTGGTTAAGCTAGCTGTGCAACTGCTATTGGTCTTGAGTCTTCATGATCTTCCCTTCTCTGAGAGAGGCACAGACTGAGAACTTTCCCTGGTGTCCCCCCAGGTCCCTCCTGCTGACTCTGGCTGAGGCCGAGGTGGCTTTCTCTGCTAGGTAGTGCCACCACTGCTGATTCATGTTTGCTATCCTGACTCTACCAATACTGGACTGCTGGTGTATCCGTGAAGTTTTTGTGAGTGGATGGAGCTGCTGCTTGTTAACCTGTGAACTGAACTGCCGATTTCCAGACAACGCAGATGGGAATTGCTCCAAAGAATCTTTCTAAACAGGTCCATTTTCCCTGTATCTTTTTTCCCCCCACTACCTCTGTTGGGCGGTAGGTTAAAAGGGAGGTGAAAGCGTTTAAGAACCATCATTAAAAATAAGGTTTGAAGCCGGGCAGTGGTGGCCCACGCCTTTAATCCCAGCACTTGGGAGGCAGAGGCAGGTGGATTTCTGAGTTCGAGGCCAGTCTGGTCTACAGAGTGAGTTCCAGGACAGAACAGCCAGGGCTATACAGAGAAACCCTATCTCAAAAAACCAAAAAATAAAATAAAAAATAAAAATAAATAAATAAATTAAAAATAAAAAAGGTTTGAAAAAACAAACAAACAACAACAACAACAAAAAAAACCCCAAAGTTACAATGGTTAATGCCTGTAATCCCAGCTCTTGGGGATGGGGTATATGCAGGATAAGATTGAAAGATTTTTAATTCAGGGTCAGACTGGGCTATTAGCAAAACTCTAATTCAAACAGAGAAATAAAGAAAGCCCCCCAAAACAACCCATTAACTGGAGGGATCCCCGGAAGAGCGGGATAGATGCTCCTTGGTGGTCTTCTGAAAGGATTTAGTCAGTATGGGAGGAGATTTTCCTAATGCTTTTAAGTAGTGGTAGGTGTATTTTATTCACTTTAGATTATCAGCAGCAAGGACATTTTATTTCCCCAGATTTTAGACACTTTGATGATTTGAAAGGTCCAGTTTATGAAGGTGCAGGTCATAGCCACAGCCCTTGGGAGGCTGATGTGGGAACTTTCTCAGGAGCTTGAGGCTAGCCTGGGCTACACAGTGAGTTTCAGTGTTAGCTTGGAATATATGACAAGATTCTGTCTTGTTATGTTGCAACTTATTTTATTTAATGTGTATGGGTGTTTTGCCTGCAAACATATCTGGTGCTAGAGGTCAGAAGAGGGTGTTGGATCTCCTGGGACTGAGTGGCAGACAGTAGTGAGTAGCCATGTGGGTGCTGGGAATTGAACCCAGGTCCTCTGGAAGAGCAGCCAGTGCAGTGCTCTCAACTGTAGAACCATCTCGCCAGCCCCTTAATAAAAGAAAATGAAACTGTGTGTGGTGGTATAGGTCTTTAATCCCAGGATTTGGGAGGCAGAGGCAGGTGGATCTCTGAACTTTAGTAGTATTAATCCTGTAGTATTAATATTTTAATAAATCCCTAAGTGGGGCTACTACTTGCTTCAATGGTTTACTTTCTCAAATGAAACACACACATACACACACACACACACACACAACCGCAATATTTTAATATGACTTAGGCAGCACAATAACTGGCAACTGCCTAACCTCCATGCTGTGAGAATCTACCTCCCACTGATAATTCTGAGTTATTACTTATTAATTTCTATGTTCCATCATGGCTGCTCTGGGCTGTGTTCTCCTTTACATGCAGGCTCTGCCTCTCTTTCCTGCACACTCCTAAGCCATGATGTCTCCCTCCCCACTCCTCCTCCTCCCCTCCTCCTCCTCCTCCTCCTCCTCCTCCTCCT
>NC_034594.1:34420308-34423537 GCF_900095145.1 Mus pahari | reverse complement strand
AGAATCTAAGACTACCAGCCCAGAGATGGTCCCACCCACAAGGGGCCTCTCCCCCTTGATCACTAATTGAGAAAATGCCCCACAGCTGGATCTCATGGGGGCATTCCCCCAACTAAAGCTCCTTTCTCTGTGATAACTCCAGCTGTGTCAAGTTGACACAAAGCTAGCCAGTACAAACTGTGACCCTGAGTGGCTTTTTGCTTACACCTCACTGGTGGGAACTGAGTTTTATGGCCAGGAAAAATGGGTTAAGAAGTTCAGACTCTCCCTCCTACCCCCAGCCTCCACTCTGCTCACACTCTCTGAAGTAGCTGGAGATGGCTTTGAACTTTTGATGCCCCAGCCTCAACTTACTGAAGTCCTTCTGTGTACCACCATGCCTGGTTTTACATGGTGCTGGGAACAGAACCTAGGACTCAGTGCACACTAGACTAGCACTCTCCCAACTAAGCTCTATCGTCAGGCAGTTTAGATCAGTTTTGACCTGTACTAAACTCTGATCCTGTATACTAGGAGGAAGGGGAGGGATTGGGGGCGGGTCTTGAGTCGCTGGCAATGTGTGCCATTCACGGGAATCTACATAGAATGCCCTCACCCTGTGCGTTGTACTGCCAGTGGCACATGGGTCACATGTAAAGTGCAGGGCTTGCCATTCCGTTGTCATTTCTTCACCTCTGGCCCGCAGCCATATAGTTTCCATACAGTCTTCTTTGAAACAGCACTGGCCTCTGCTTTCTTAAAAGAAACATTTTTAAGACTCACCACAGCTGTTTGCCTCGAGGGTTCTGGGATGCATGAACCATCATCAGGACCCCACTCCCCCACCCCTGGTATATCTTCACAAACAGCTGGAAGTAATTTTCAACCTAAGCATTTCACATTTCACGGATGGGTGAACTTTACAATAACTTTCGAAGCAATGACTCTGAAGCGCATACATCTTTGATTGGACACCTGACTAATCTCATCTGTTCCAGTGTTGCTGAACTATCTAAAAACTCTAAAGAGGTCCTTAACCGGGGTGGTAAAAGAGACGCCAGAAAGGCAAAAAGAAACCAAGTCAACATGTTGACTAGATTCCCTACAGGACAACAGGATTAGTCCCGCTCCCCTCTGACCCTACCCCACCCCCAATGAAAAGACAGTCATCTCATGTCCCTGTCTCTCCTCAGTCCCTCAGTGGCTTCCAGTCATTCTGGACAAAATCTAAGGACTTTGAAATGGCTTTCCACGGACTGGAGAGATGGCTCAGCGGTTAAGAGCATTGACTGCTCTTCCAGAGGTCCTCAGTTCAACTCCCACATGGTGGCTCACAACCATCTGTGGTGGACACCTGATGCTATCTATCTTCTAGAGTGTCTGAAGATAGCAACAGTGTACCCACATACGTAAAATAAATAAATCTTAAAAAAAAAAAATGGCTTTCCAGGCCCCTAGTGACCTGGTCTCTTCTTTCCCTCATTGTACTCTTCCTCCTCTTCCTCCTTCTCCCCCTCTTCCTACCCCCTTCCCCTCCTCCCCCTTCTTCCCCTCCTCCTCCTCTTCTCCCTCCTCTTCTTCTCCCTCCTTCTCCTCCTCTTCCTCCTCCTCCCCCTCCTCCCCGTCCTCCTCCCCCTCTCTCTGCCTTCTTTGCTCTTGGGCCACATTCCTTCTCAGGCCTTTGCTGCTGGCACCCTCCTGCCTGGTGATATTCTTTTTTTTTTTTTTGGTTTTTTGAGACAGGGTTTCTCTGTATAGCCTTGGCTGTCCTGGAACTCAGAAATCCACCTGCCTCTGCCTCCTGAGTGCTGGGATTAAAGGTGTGCACCACCACGCTCGGCTCGCCTGGTGATATTCTTTTGCCAGGGTTCTGTGTAGGGTCCTCTTACCTTCATTGTTCCTGCTCAAATGCCCCTCTCTGAAGCGGGTTTCCTGTCTACGATGCCCTACCGACTGCCCTGCCCCTACTGCTGTGTATCCCCAACCTACTACTCCAGTTTTCTACTAGGCCTTTGTTGTGAACCAACACCCTATGGTGCTTATTAAGCTCTCTCCTAGGATGCTAGCCTTTTGGTGTAAGACCCTACTGCTGGCCTCTGTGTCCTTAGTGCCCATGCCGGTGTGTATCTGGCCAGCATTAGAAGCATTAGTTGGATGAGAGCATAAGAGGTTTTGTTGTTTGAGAAAGGACTTATCCTGTAGCCCAGGTTAGCTTATGTGTACCCTCAGCTTGTGCATATATCCCAGGCCAGTTTCTGCACTCCCAGCCAGCCAGCTGCTGGCTCTGTGTCCTGAATGCTTGGATTACAGGTGTGCACTGCTTTACCTGGCTGAGAAGAGGGGTTTTTTTTGTTTTTTTTTGATTCTTTGGTTTTGTTTTTGAGAAAGGATTTCTCTGTGTAGCCTTGGTTGTCCTGGAACTTGCTCTGTAGACCAGGCTAGCTTCAAACTTACAGAGATCTGCCTGCCTCTGCCTCCCGAGTGCTTATGTTAAGGGTGTGTAAGTCCCACACTCTGCCCTGATGAGAAGGGTTTAAAGAAATGGATCCTATTATCACCTATGAGGGAAACCGATGAATTTGTCAGAGCATATTAGGTAAGAAATTTTTCTTCAGGTATATAGTGGTATTTAATTTGCAAAGCTAAAATAACCAAATGTTCAATAAGTCAAGTGGTGTTGAAGCATTGAAAAGTGGATGTGATTCTCTCTTGAGTTCCATGCATAGGGAATATTTATCGTTTTTCCCTGATGACATCGCGCTTTTTCATAACTAATGCATTACTGTCCACTTCCCTGCAGAGTTGGCTCTACACTCACATTTCTAAAAGGGAGCTGGATAATGCCTTCTAGATCCTCAGATCTTAGCTTTTGGCCCGCTGTAATTAAACAGGTTTTGCTGTTTTTTAAAGTTTTTTTTTTTAAATATTAAATTATTATTGAGACAGAATCTCATAATGTAGACCTGGCTGGCCTGGAATTCTCTGTGTAGAGCAGGCTGGCCTGGAACTCACAAAGATCTGTTCAACTCTGCCTCCCAAGTTCTGTGGTTAAAGGTGTGTGACACCACATCTAACCTTATGTGATGGTTCAAAATTATAGTTAATTAAGCATCTGCATGTGTGTGTGTGTGAGTGTGTGTGTGTGTGTGTGTGTGTGTGTGTGTGTATTAGCCTTGTGGATATTTTGGTCCACTGTCTTTATCAGTGTTCTATTGCTGTGAAGAGACACCATGACCATGGCAACTCTTAT
>NC_034594.1:34406581-34419828 GCF_900095145.1 Mus pahari | reverse complement strand
AATGTAAATAAAGAAAATAATAATAATAAAAAAATTTTAAAAAATAATAATTTTATTTTTTATTTTATTTTTATTAATTTATTTTTTTACACTCCATATTTTATTCCCCCTCATCTACCCTCTGACTGTTCCACATCCCATACCTCCTCCCTACCCACCTGTCTCCACGTGGATGTCTCCATCCCCCACCCCATATGACTTCTAAACTCCCTGGGCCTCCAGTCTCTTGAGGGTTAAGTGCATCATCTCTGAATGATCACAGGCCCAGCAGTCTTCTACTGTATATGTGTTGGCGGCATCATATCAGCTGGTGTATGCTGCCTGTGTGGTGGTCCAGTGTTTGAGAGATCTCGGGGGTCCAGGTTAATTGGGACTCCTGGTTCTCCTACAGGATAGCCCTTCTCCTCAGCTTCTTTCAGCCTTCCCTAATTCCACAACAGGGGTCAGCTGCTCCTGTCCATTGGTTGGGTGCAAATATTTGCATCTGACTTTTTCAGCTGCTTGTTGGGTCTTTTGGAGGGCCGTCATGATAGATCCTTTTTGTGAGTGCTCCATAGCCTCAGTAATAGTGTCAGGTCTTGGGACCTCCCCTTGAGCTGGACCCCATTTGGGGCCTGGCTCTGGACCTTCTTTTCCTCAGGCATAAATAGGAACAATTTTATGTGTTGATTAAAAAAGATGTGTGGGCCAGGGAGGTGGCTCATAGGTAAGAGTTCGCCGATTAAGTCTAACTCTGAGTTTCCTATTCCCAGAAGCAACCTCAGACTCAGTGGTGTGTGTCTAAAATCGGAACATTCCTAGGTTAAGGCAGAGATAGGACCACACAGTGCCAGACAAGGAAACGAAGTGGGAGTCATTCTTTGAATTCCACTTTGTGTGCTGGGACACACATGACCTTACACACGTACATAAAAATAAACAAATATTTTTAGAAAGAGACATTTAACAAGGGTCAGCAGGATGACTTGGTGTGAGTGCAGGTGCCTGCCGCCAAACCTGGGAACCTGTGTTTGACTCGATTGAGGGAACCGATTCCCACAGATGCTCCCTAGACAAGCATGCCCTGCTATAGCGCACCCATCCACACGGTGAATACATAAATAAACAAATACAGACAATTAAAAAAATGAAAAGATGCTTCACTAACGAGTAACCAAAGAAAAACAAATTAAAACAATAAGTTGACCTTTCTCCCAGAAGACTGATCAGCGATTCCTTTGTACGCTATGGTTAGAATTATAAGTTGGTTTAAAACAAATTTCTAGAGGCAATATATATTTCTTGTTTTAAAAAAAAAAATAAAGTCTGAGTCAGGCAGTGATGGTGGGAGACCTTTGATCCCAGCACTCAAGAGGCAGAGGTAGGTGGATCTCTGAGCTTGAGGCTAGCCTGGTCTACAGCACAAGTTCCAGGACAGCCAGGGCTACACAGAGAACTCCTGTTTTGAAAAATCCAAAAACAAACAAAACAAAAATCAAAAATAAAAGCCTGTATACTACACATTCTAGCCCCTTTATTCCTAATAATTTCTAAAGGCATGATTAGACAAAGGACAAGTAAGGGTAGGGGTGCAGGGTAGGATAGTGTCTGTAACAAGCGATCCAGTGCACATGTCTATAGCATTAGGAGGCATCTTTAAAAAGCAGACAGGGCTCAGATCCCCATTAGCTATAAACTGTGCTGGTATTTCCCATCAAGGCTTTGCTGTGTGTTAAGTCCTAGAGGCCAGAAAGGTCAAATATCTCAAGTACTTTACTGAGGTGAATGTCTGGGAGGTCCACTTAATGAAAGGGCTCAGGGAGAGAGACGGTTCCAAACTGTGCTGTGGCCAATGGCGTTTTGTTTTGTTTTAAATAAAGGGCATTTTCATGCCCCCCTAAGAAACGGTAAACTTAGTACAAAGCTTTGGATTGTTTTGGAGGGGGAAATCTTGAGTTGATTCAAAGGACATCAAGAGTAGACTCTCACTCAATTGAAACCAGATGCTTCTGTTGTGATTGTCTTTTAATGGCCATCAGCAGTCAAACCTTAAAGCCCATATCTTCAGCACAGTGAGTCATGCCCTGGTGGCTGGACAAACTGCCTGGCTGCTCCCTTCACAAGGGGCAGACAGCTTCCCGAGAACATGTGGTTCTGGAGGGCTCTCTGCGTGCCAGGCCCCATGTCTAAGTGCAAACCCACCCAACGTCACGTACCACGAAGACGCTTGCAGAGTAAGTTTGCTTCCATTATATAAACGGAACATAGAGGATCTGAGAACTTAAATGACTCACAGTTATCCTGGAGAGATAGAGAGCCACTCATGTCAGACATCGCCGCCTGGTTCTTTGTTCCCACGCTGTCCGTCTCGTCTTCTTATATGGAACAGCAGAGCTGATAGTTGCCTAAATAACCCCATTGAGACTACAATGGGTTTCTAAAAAGTAGAATGTTTCCTCACTAATTGGGATTTAGCTGGTGCCCTCGGCCTCTCCCCATCCAAGTGTTCTTTTAGCTTCGCCTACATGCCCCTGCAGCTAAACCTGACCCGTAGGGGCCTCTGGAATTTGGCTCTAAGGCCTTGTGCCAGTGTAGTACGTGATTTAGGGAGTCTTTGCACAACATCCCTGAATAGGGTCGGGGCAGAGGCAGGGCAGTTCAACAAATTCCATCTCTCAGTTAAAGATTTCCTTAAATGGGTCAATTCTTTTTTTTTTTTTAATTAATCATTTTATTCATTTACATTTCAAATGATATTCCCCCCCTTCCCAGTTACCCCTCCACAAAGCCCTCATCCCATCTCCCATCCCCTCCCCTTTGCCTCTTGGAGGGTGCTCCTCCACCCACTCACCCATGCCCACCTCACCAGCTAGCATCCTCCTCCTACACTGGGGCATCAAGACTCCACAGGACAAAGGGTCTCCCCTTCCACTGATGTCAGATAAGGCCATCCTCCGCTACCTATGTACCTGGAGCCATGGGTCCCCCATGTGTACTCTTTGGTTGGTGATTTGGTCCCTGGGAGGGCTGGGTGGTCCAGTTAGTTGACACCGTTCTTCCTGTGGGGTTGCAATCCCTTTAGCTCCTTCAACTCTTCCCCTAGCTCTTCCGTTGGGGTCCCTGGCTCAGCCCGATGGTTGGCTGTGAGTAAGTGGGTCAGTTCTAAGGTGGTCTCATTTCTACACAGCAGAATGCACATCTTTCCAAGCTTTCTGGGCTGAGGCAGATGAGATGTTTGGAGCTTTCATTATGTCCTCCGTGCTTCCTGATAATGCCCTCAATCTCCCCATTATCTTCTTTGGGGAGAAATGGAGTCTATGAAAGACTGGGACCCGATGAACAAGAGACTGGGGATGAGGTTCAGAGTCATGGCTTCTGGGCAACTCATATTTGGGGCCTAGCTGGAAGTTGTGAGGTCCAGATCTGCCTAAATGTCATCCCACTAAAAATGACATTTATAAGTCAGCACTACAAATGACAAGGACAACTTTACTAGACATGCATATTTAAATTATCTTTATCATAATGCCAATGAAAACTAATTTGAAGTACCAGATTCCTCATGTTACATATTACAAAATAAATGTGTAAGCATTACACAAAGATCTTCCCACAGTCTTCTTGTTAAACCCAGTGTGATGTGTACTGGCCTTTGGAAAGATACTCTGTGTTGGCTTCTTAAAATTGCCTCATAGAGCAAGGCTTTGTCCTGTGGCTCACTATACATATATTTCTATGACTCTATATGTCTGGCAACTGGAATAGGCTTTTTTTTTTAAAGATTTATTTATTTATTATATGTAAGTACACTGTAGCTGTCTTCAGACACTCCAGAAGAGGGAGTCAGATCTTGTTAAGGATGGTTGTGAGCCACCATGTGGTTGCTGGGATTTGAACTCTGCACCTTTGGAAGAGCAGTCGAGTGCTCTTACCCGCTGAGCCATCTCACCAGCCCCCAGGCTTTTTTTTTTTTTAAAGATTTATTTATTTATGTGAGTACATTGTAGCTGTCTTCAGACATACTAGAAGAGGGCAGCAGATCTTATTGCAGGTGGTTGTTTCTGTGTAGGCATGTACATGTGCATGCAGTGCCCTAATGGGCCAGGAGAGGGCATTAGTTCCACCAGAGCTGTAGTTATGTGAAGTTGTGACTGAAAGGTGTGCTGGGAACTGAATTTGGGTTCTTTGCAAGAGTATTACATGTTTTTAATTGTTGAGCCATCTCGATAGCTCCACGCCTCAAATTCTTAAGTAGAGATCCATAAGGGTGCTGGGATAGGCAGATGCTTTAGAAAACTTGCTGGTTAAGAAAACATCAGTGTGAGGAAGGAGCCTGGCCTTAGTCATCAGTAATCACAGGGGAGCCTTTGCTCTCCGTGGTGTGGGTAAGTGGTAGAGACATGTCGTCCAGTATCACAGTTGGATCATTGCTGTAGGAATTCCCAAGTGCCTTTTCTGATGCCACTGAAGAATGGCACCGAATTATTTAGGAATTCAATCAAATGGCTCATTTGATTTTTTTTTCCCTGTCAAATAAAAGTTCTGAAGGGGTCCTTGTTTGGTCTTAGCTCTTGACCTGCTCCTGGCAATACTGGGCTTGAAATAGAAATGGACCTACTTATGCTAGAGTGCTATGTCACCGAACTGAAGCTAATCTCTTTAACAGGACTTTCCAGAGACCAGGATCCGATCCGATCAGATAACAGGTTCTGTGTTATAGTTACAGAGGTTTAGTGTGTTATGATCGTGTCAGGAAGCAGGGCGGTGTGCAGGCAGACAAGGTGCTGGAGGCAGAGCTGAGGGTTCCACACGTTAACCCACAGACAGCAGAAGGAGACTGTGCACCACACGGGGCATAACATGAGTACAGGAGAACTCAACCCTCCCTATACACACACAGTGACACACTTCCTCCAACAAGATCACACCTATTCCAACAAGCCCACCCTTCCTAATACTATCATTCTATGTGAGCCAAACATTCAAACACGCGAGCCTGTCGGGGTTACACCCATTCAAACCACCACAGGTACTGTCTTAGTCAGGGTTTCTATTCCTGCACAACATCATGACCAAGAAGCAAGTTGGGGAGGAAAGGGTTTATTCAGCTTACATTTCCATACTGCTGTTGATCACTGAAAGAAGTCAGGACTGGAACTCAAGCAGGTCAGAAAGCAGGAGCTGATGCAGAGGCCATGGAGGGATGTTCTTTACTGGCTTGCTTGCCCTGGCTTGCTCAGTCCACTGTCTTATAGAACCCAAGACTACCAGCCCAGAGATGGCACCACCCACAAGGGGACCTCCCCACTTGATCACTAATTGAGAAAATGCCTTACAGCTGGATCTCATGGGGGCATTTCCTCAACTAAAGCTCCTTTCTCTGTGATAACTCCAGCTGTGTCAAGTTGACACAAAGCTATCCAGTACAGGTACCAATCTTATTTCTGAGTCTCCATCCTCATGACCTAATTACCCCCAAAGTCCCCATGCTGCTAAATTCCTCCCCCTAAGGAGACTAAGCAGCATCTACCCTTCTCTTTTAGATCCCAACAAACTGAGAAATGATACTGACAAAGTTAACTCTAGAAAACCATCAGTGAATTGGGTTTCCTTACAGAGCCTCAATGAGGGGTTACTTTCCAGCAGTGTGGACAGTCCTGCCCTAAAGGCCCATATGCACGGAGCTTCTACCCTCTCTTCTCTTGGCCGATGGACTCTAGCATCTCCCACAGGTCACTGCAATTAAGGCGGAGTTGAATGCAATAGGAGGTAAGAGAGACAGGACAAGCAGGTGAAGGTCTTGTGACCCTCTGCACTGGTGTGCAAATAGTCAATAAACCCAGCTGGGGTAAACCTTTTGTAACATGGCACAGTTGAACTCCCCAAGATGGTGGATCCTTGGCTTGGAAGATCGTCATTCAACACATACATATACCCCTAAAGTACAGGTGTGCCAGGAGGTGGTGGCTCATGCCTTTAATCCCAGCACTCAGGAAGCAGAAGCAAGTGGATCTCTGAGGTCAAGGCCAGCCTGGTCTACAGAATGAATTCCAGGTCAGCCAAGGCTACATAGAGAAAAACTGGTCACAAACAAACAAACAAGACCCCCTGGCATCCCCCATCTTCTACTCTTTCCACAGTTAGTACCTAGTAACTTACCTGCACCGTTTTGTTTCTCCTGGAACTCAGAGGGCAACAATCTCAAAGCAATGAGTATGGTGAGCGCATGCATTTGCACATGTGTGAAGATGTGTGAACATGCGGATGGGGAGGGAGCCTTAGAGAGAGGCTGGAAGGGAGGGCAGTGGGGGGGGGCGATTTGTGAGTTCTGCAGCATCCACCCGAGGTCTGCTCTAAGTGATTTCCCACTCTGTGAACTCGTACTTCCTTCTTGGCTTGAGTCACTTGAGCTGCGTTTCTCAGAATGAGGAGTCCTGAAATAGAGTAGCATCTTGGTGCCTTGGGCTTTTTCTAAAATTAAATGATCTTGGGATATAGTTTTTTAGAGAAAATGATAGGTCTAAAATTATCACTGACTTACCCTGTCTGCAGAAACGTGTAGGGTTGACTTATTTCATGTGACTCCTACAAGTGTTGTGTCACAATTTGTTTAATTGCTGTTGTTTATGTCTTAAGTTGAAAAGAGATGTGTGAAGCTGCGTTTTAATTTTATTGTTACTGCGTGTGTGGCAAAGTTTTAAAAAATGTAAATCCAAATTTAAGAGTTAGATCTACATAAAATACAGAAACATGTTTTTATTAAAAATGAGTTATTATAAGAATGTCAATTTATCACTATTACAGTTTAAATATCTATGCCATCTCCAAAGCCATGTTCAGTCTTATCTCAGTGTAATAGTATTTATAGCTGAGGCCTTGGGTAGTTAGGGTGGGAGGACAAAAGGGCTTTGGAGAGTGAATTCACTTTTCTGCCCTCTGCCCTCTGATGTTCCTCTTCAGGCGATGTGGCTACTAGCTACCATCTTGGAATCAGTGGGTAGCCCTCACTGGACACAGAGACATGCACACCTTCCTCTTGGACTGCCCAGCCTCCAAAACCATGAAAACTCTACTGCTTATGAATGACCCAGTGGTAGTACAATCCCATAGGCTCACGTATCTGAATGTCTGCTCCATGGGAAGTGGCACTATTACGAGGTGTGACCTTGTTGGAGAGGGCGTGGTCTTGTTGGAGGAAGTGTGTCACTGTGGGGGTGGCCTTTGAGGTCTCCCATGCTCAAGCTCTGCCCAGTGTAGATTCAGTCTCCTCCTTGCTGCCCATGTATCAAGATGTAGAACCCTCAGCTCCTTCTCCAGCACCATGTCTGCATGCACGCTGCCCTGCTTCCCAGCAAGGAGATAATGGGCTAAACTGCTGAAACTGTAAGCCAGACCCAATTAAATGTTTTCCTTTATAATAGCTGCTGTGGTCATGGTGTCTCTTTGCAGCAATAAAACCCAAACTAACAGACCCAGTCAGTGGTATTTTACATAGCAGCACAAATGGATCAATGACAAACATATTTACAGCTCTAATATTCCTCCATTTAAAGATTTTTTTTTTGAGGGATGGTGATAGAATTCAAAAATTTAGGAAAAATGATTTCAATGTTTTAAAAAATTCATTTAGTAATTTATTTGACTTTGTTGTTTGTGGCGTGAGAGACTAAACAAAGGGCCTCTCAAGCTAACCAAGTGCCCCACCACAGAGCCACAGCCCCAGAAGCCTCTTTATTCTACTGGAAACCCCTGCCTTGGGACGTCTTTCCTGGAGTTTAGGAAACCGCTGTGCAATTCTCCTAATGATAAATACAAGCAAAATGAAACTTCTCGTGTTGTAGTTGTTCAGTGGGAAAAATGCAACACACTGTCACCCCATTTCTAGGAGCGAGTTGTGCCTTTTCACTCAGGACTTAGTGTGGCAGTGTCACTCTCGACCTGGGCTAAGCAGAGCAGGATGTGTGTGAGTCCCCACCCTGTCTCTGTTTGGCTGCAGAGGCATCTGTGTTCATATTCGGGATGGCTTTGTTATATTTCTCAAACTGCCTCCTGGCTTACTAATAACCCCCAGGCGTGCTCTCCAGGAAGCAGAAGCAAAATGGAAGTGGCAGGGAGGCACATTAGGGAGCTGTTGGCCGGAGAGTGTGATTATGTGAAGAGGCAATTCAGGGTATCTGTATATATTTGAAAATCTGTGCATTCTAACTATGAGCAGAGGGCGGGGCGCTCCTGCTGGGAAACACAACCAACATTCCACTGAACTGGAAGTTCAGACAACCCTCTGGCCACTTTGGTCTTCTGATGCTCTTGAGCCAACAGGCTAAGAAGAAATAACAGTGTTAGGAAGGGTGGTTGATCTAGATTACTGTCTTAGTCAGGGTTTCTATTCCTGCACAACATCATGACCAAGAAGCAAGTTGGGGAGGAAAGGATTTATTCAGCTTACATTTCCATACTGCTGTTGATCACCAAAGGATGCAGGACTGGAACTCAAGCAGGTCAGGAAGCAGGAGCCGATGCAGAGGCCATGGAGGGCTGTTCTTTACTGGCTTGCTTCCCCTGGCTTGCTCAGCCTGCTCTCTTATAGAACCCAAGGCTGCCAACCCAGAGATGGTCCCACCCCCAAGGGACCTCTCCCCTTGATCACTAATTGAGAAAAATGCCCCACAGCTGGATCTCATGGAGACACTTCCCCAATTGAAGCTCCTTTCCCTGTGATAACTCCAGCTTGTGTCAAGTTGACACATAAAACTAACCAGTACAATTACCAAATGGAAATTGGATTGCATGTGACACAACCTGGCCAATGAGTTTTAATTTTAAATTTCTATATGTAGTTATTTAAAAATCATCTAAAAATCCTTAAAACCAATTAATTATATATGTCTGTGCACATGTATGGCACAGTGCAGGTGTGGAGGTCAGAGGACAACTTGTGGGAGTTGGTTATCTCTGTGATGTGGGTTCTGGGGATCAAACTAGGTTGCTAGGCTTGGCAGTGAGTACCCGTTATCCCACAGAGCCAGTTCTCCAGCCCGTATTTTCATTTTTATGTGTTTGTGGGACAGAATGTGGCATTTCAACACATGAGTACAGCGTGTGATGATTAGGTTAGAACAACTGGGTACCCTGCAGTTCAGGGACTTACCATTTCTTTGTGTCAGGGATATTTGAAATCCTGTCTTCTAGCTAGTTTGAAACATTTAATTGACTATTGTCTGTGGTACTTATCCCACCCTGTATAGGACATTAGAAGTTATTCTTTTTTCATGTTCAACTACACCATGACATACCCTTTCCTCCCATCCTCCCCAGAATCTAGTATTTTATTATTATTATTATTATTATTGTAATGATCCAATAGGTTTTCTTTTTTAAAAAATTTTTTTTTACTTGGCCATTTTGAGGGTAATGCTTATCACATGGACTCACAGACAGCGGTTCTGATCAATGATAGAATACCTGAAAATTAAACATATTGGCCTCAACCACCTTTGGATTTTGATAGCTCATGACCCCATCTCATAACTGTAGGACCCTGGCACCAGCCCTTGCTTGAGTGCTATTAAGCCCCAGCTATTTCTCCAGACATCCTCCCTCATAACCTGACAGACAGTTTACATTCTTCAGGTCATCCTTAGCTGCATCCTCTCCGTAAGTCTCTGAGGCTGCCTGGACTCACATGAGGTCACAGGGCTCCTCTGTAGTCTCAGTTTAGAGACTACACTCATACAGGGCCGCTCTGTGGATGGCCACATAATTTAATAGAAGCAACATTGAATCTCCTCATACTTACAAAGAGAAAAGGCTCATATCTTATGCAGGCACTCATTTAAAAATAATAGTTTAAATATATTGATTTTGTTATAGAATAAGCCATGATAGTGGTATGGCGAACATTTATGGTGATTCATGGACACTTGCTAAAATGAACATATGTTTAAACATCTTTTGAAAAACCACAACATAACACAGTGCTAAAAGCAAAATTTATTGCCTTACATGCCAAGAATATCAAGTATCTGTTAAGACTTTACTACACGTCTACGTTTCTGTCTACATTTAGTAAGTAATTCAAAACCTCTCCAAATCTCTTGTTAGGGAAAGGATTTTTGCTATGGAAAACTATTTACATAAAAGTCAACTGCCAGTATAAATAGGAAACTATTCTGTCTTTAAAGACATTCTTGTTTTCTAAAGATTTATGTTGCTTCATATCTGTGGTATGTATGTATGTATGTATGTGTACCATGTAAATTACTGATACCCACAGTGATAAGAAGAAGGCATTTATTCTCCTTGGAACTGGAATTACAGATGGTTGTGAGTTGTAATGTGGGTGCTGAGAATCAAACCCGGGTCCTCTGGAAGACCAGCCAGTTCTCTTATCTACTGAGCCATCCCCTCTAGCCCCCTAAAGACATTCTTGATGATTGAATCTTCTTCCTTTGGGGAGATATACTATATTTGTGGAAGTTATTTCATAAGTCCTTTTTAATGTTAGTTTAATAAAGTTAAAGTTTTTGATTAAATGCTAGAGCATGCTTTGAGAAACCACAATTTGAACAAAGTTGACTCAAACTTCAGTAAAAAAATGAGCTTGACTGACCAACCCAATCATCTTGCACTTAAACGGCTCTTCAGGGGATACTTCAGTGACCTGACTCATTGTTTGTCCTGACCATTTTCATTAGACTTTAATGTAGTTCAAACTGCAAGATAAGGGAAGGCAAGAGGAACCGAGGGAAGGGGGGGGGGGACAGAGGGAGAGAGAGACAGAGACAGAGACAGAGAGACACAGACACGCACACACAGAGAAAGAGACAGACAGAGACACGCAGAGAGATTTGGAAGACATATCACAATTGAGTAGACATTGTAAAATAAATTTACAAATGACTAGAAGATTTAGCAATGCCTGTTTGATAATGTTAAATAATGGGTCTTTGGTTGTTTTTTTATTTTTTTTTTTATTTTTTAGGTTTTTCGAGACAGGGTTTCTCTGTGTAGCCCTGGCTGTCCTGGAACTCACTTTGTAGACCAGGCTGGCCTCGAACTCAGAAATCCGCCTGCCTCTGCCTCCCAAGTGCTGGGATTAAAGGCGTGCGCCACCACGCCCGGCTTGGTTGTTGTTTTTTAAAGGTATGAAAATGGCATTGTGTTTATTTTTAGAAAAAGTCATTTCCTTTTCAAGTCCCATATTGAATGTTTGCTGATGAAATGATAAGATGTGTTTCATTGCTTCAGTAAAGGGGTGACATGCATACATCATGGCCAAGTAGAACTTACTATGAGCTGACAGTTGCTGGATCCAGGCCGTGGGTAAGCAGGAGTTCATTCTGCTAGATTCCTACTTTAGAATTCACTCTGAATTGCTGTGTCTTTCTCCCCCACGCTGGGGGTTGAACTCTGGGCTTCATACATGCTGGATTAGAACTGTACCACTGAGCTGCACCTCTGGCTAGGTTAAGCTCCTTCCTTCCTTCCTTCCTTCCTTCCTTCTTTCCTCCTATCTCATGTCCTCTAACTTTTATTTAATTTCTGAGGCAGGATTTCATGTAGCTGAGTGCTGGGATTAAACACATGTACCACCATGCCCAGTTCCTGTCTAAATCTTGTATCAGCTTGGTTCTTTGGGCAGAGCTGAGTAATAGTAATAGCTGGGGTTGGGAAAACAGCTATGTCAGTTAAAAGGGATGGACAGGCATGGAGACTCAAGTTTGATCCCTAAGACCCCCTTTAAAAAGCTGAGTGTGTGGCATTTGTAATGCCAGTGCTGGGGAAGTAGGGACAGAAGGACCCCTCTGGCACTCTGGCCAGGCAGCCTCTCCTTGCCAATCACTAAGTTCCAGTCCAGTGAGAGACTCTATCCCCCCAAACAAGGTGACTGTTGCCTGAGAATTGAAAAGCCAGCTTAACCTGTGGCCTATACACATGCAAAGGAAGTACCCATAGCTCTTCTCTAAGATTTGTTTCTAGTTTTAAAGAAATGTTATATCCTTTCACCTTATATTTTCTGTTATGAGCCTAGCCTAGTGGTGAGCCCCTAACCTTTTATCTTTAACTAACCAATTTGGCTGATCCTGGCCTTGCAGGTTTGTAAACCCTGCTGTTTGAAGTCTGAGGCAAGAACATTTTAAGTTCAAAGTCAGCCCGTGTAACTTAATGTGACTCTATCTCACAGGAAGGAGGGGTGGGTGAGGGCTAGAGATGGAGCTCAGCAGTAAAGAACACATGTTGTGCATGAGGCCCAGGGGGGATAGATCTTTTTTGTCAGGTTTGCTTAGTACCATACATTTTGTTAAAAAGGCTTGTCTCAATTTATAAGTTTTTTTCTTTTATTCATCATTCAATAAGTTTATTAAATGCTCTTATAACATCTGCGCACCTTTTGGCTCTATACTTTCCTTTTATTATTTAAACAATGTATATTATAGTAAAAAAAAAATCTAGGTGTGATGGTTTGAATAGGTTTGGCCCCCATAGATTCATGTGTTTCAATGCTTGGCCGTAGGAAGTGGCAGTGTTAGGAGGTATGGCCTTGTTGGAGAAAGTGTGCCACTGTAGGGGCAGGCTTTGAGGTCTTCCGTGCTCAGGCTCTGCCCACTACAGAAGACAGTCTCTTCCTTGCTGCCTGCAGATCAGGATGTAGAACTCTGGGCTCCTCCAGGACCATGCCTGCCTGGATGCTGCCTTGCTTCCCACCATGATAATAGTGGACTAAACCTCTGAAACTGTAAGCCAGCCCCAGTTAAGTGTTTGCCTTTATAAGAGTTGTCTTAGTCATGGTGTCTCTTCGCAACAATGAAACCCTAACAAAGACACTGGGTATTAAAATCTATTTGTCTTTCAATTTTGTTTTCTCTCTTTCCGATAGTGACACTTAAATGAAATTTATTGTAAAATTTTTATTTATTTATTTATTTATTTATTTATTTATTTATTGTGCTCACAGTGCATATGCATGTACATATGCATTTGCCAGTGTGTGTGTGTGTGTGTGTGTGTGTGTGTGTGTGTGTGTGTGTGTGGTGAGGTCAGAGAATACCTTATGGGCATTGCTTTTTTTGTTGTTGTTTTCTTTTGTTTTGTTTTTTGTTTTTTGTTTTTTTTTGCTTTACCATGTGCATCTGAAGACTGAATTCAGATTATCAGGCTTGGTGTCAGCTTCCTTTATCCACTGAGTCATGTGACTGGTTGAGTCCTTAATTTTTTTAATTATTATTTTCTTTATTTACATTTCAAATGCTATCCTGAAAGTTCCCTAT